>NW_012105054.1:1350275-1363799 GCF_000951045.1 Mandrillus leucophaeus | reverse complement strand
AGAAAGAAAGAAAGGGAAAGGAAAGGAAGGAAGGAAGGAAGGAAGGAAGGAAGGAAGGAAGGAAGGAAGGAAGGAAGGAAGGAAAGAGAGAGAGAGAGAAAGCCTGGGCACAGTGGCTCACACCTGTAGTCCCAGCATTTTGGGAGGCCGAGGCAGGTGGATCAGGAGGTCAGGAGATCGAGACAATTCTGGCTAACACAGTGAAACCTGGTCTCTACTAAAAATGCAAAAAATTAGGCGGGCACCTGTGGTCCCAGCTGCTCAGGAGGCTGAGGCAGGAGAATGGCGTGAACCTGTGAATCCGGAAGGCAGAGCTTGCAGTGAGCCGAGATCGCGCTACTGCACTCCAGCCTGGGCAAGAGAGCGAGACTCCGTCTCAAAACCAAAAAAAAAAAAAAAAGAAAGAAAGAAAGAAAGAAAGAGGGGGAGGGAAGGGGAGGGGAAGGGAGGAGACGGGAGGGGAGGAAAGTTTGAACAAGTAATGTTGCATAACAAACAGTTTTTATTATGACTGGAGTTCAGAGTCTCATGAATATTTCTCTTCAATGAATATTTTAGATATGAAATATGAAGAAGACAAAAATAACATAATGAATACTGATATTACCACATCCAGAATTAACAACTGTCAACATTTGTCTTATTTGCTTCTAACAACAAAACATACTTTGTTAATACTACTAATAATAAATGTTATCTAGTGCTTACCTTGTGCTGGTTCCCTTTCAGCACTATAACAGTTTCACATCCTGTCCAGAGAGGAAGCCCTGCCATGAGTTTAGATGTGGATATTTAGTCTTTTTAAACACTTACATGTGTTTGCACATATAAACATATATAAACACATCTCTATATAAACAACATATAGTGTTGTGTGTGTGTTTAAAATTTTCATGAATAGGATTATGTGTGTACAATTTGGGAGTTTCCTTTTTTCACTCAACATTATGGGTTGGTCTAGCCTTGTTGATATAAATATCTCAAATTCATTTCTTTGAACTGTTGTGTTTAATTCTATACTAATATATCATTTGATCTATCTATTCCCATAAAGATTAACATTATTCCAAATCATGCTTTAGTGAACACCATATCTCCTTGTGCTCATACTGGATAATTTCTTTAGATTATGTATTTAGGAGTTGAAATGTTAAAGACACTTTCATTTTTCTTAGTTGACTATAACATTTTCTCGAAATCACCTATGCCAATTTAAGCTCTCAACAGTAGTAAATGTAGTACATTGCAGATGGAATTTCAAAATGGAATAACCACTATGGAAAGAAAATTGTCAGTTGTTTCACAAATTACAAATGCACCTACTCTTTCACCCAATAACCCTACTTCTGAGATTTTGTCCTACAAATATCCCTGTATCCATTTGCATAACAGATGAGCAAGATTATTTACTGAAACATTTTTTATGACACCAAAGGACTAGAAACTACCCAATTATCCACCAAGAGAACCCTGTCTAAATTAATTATGGTATATTTAAATGTGAAATGCAGCTATAAAAAATGAGAGTCTTCCTAACACACTAGCATGGGAAAATTACAGAATACACTAAAACAAGCAAAGTGCAGGAACAGTGTATTTTTTGTGTAAGAAAGGGGAAAATATAATCATATTGCTTGATTTTGCATAAAGAATTTTTTTATAAGCGAGAAACAAAAATGGTTACCTAGAGTTGAAGATGGGGAACGATGTAGACTAGGACAGAGGTAGGATAAGATTTCTGTATTGTATTTTATGCCATTTTGGTTCTCATACCATGTAGAAGTACTGCTTATAAAAACTGCACAAGTGGATATTTTTTCACATCATCACCAACATCATATTGTTTTGCTTTTAAACTTTTGTATGTTTGACATTGATCTGCATTAATTTCATTAATTTCTGTTATTCTTTAATAATAATAATTGTGATGAATATTATATTTATAGACAATAAGAGTTTTATAAGATGTATAAAGCACAGACTATATGCCTACTACTGTTTTAAGCATTCTATATGTAACTCTCATCACAAAACATTGAGGTAGTTGCTATTGTTGTCTACAGCTGACAGATGAGAAAATTAAGGAAGAAAGGTGCTAACTGACTTGCTCAAAGTAATTATGTTAGTATACATTCTATTTTGACTTACATTAATTTACAGCCACTTTTTAGTGGTGCAGTATTTATTTTTTCTTGTATTTATGCTCACCTTTTTATATTGTCTTGTTTTAAATGTGTATCTTGCAAATACAACTGGATTTTAAATAATCTAACTTGAGGTCTCTATCTTTGAATTGAGGGAAACTGCTGACATTATACTTGCTGAAATATTCTTTATTTATTGTTTCAATCATATTTTATGCTTTATATTTATGATTTCTTCTTGCTTTATTTCTTAATTTTCTGAATTCTATTAAGTTAATTACATTTTTATTCTCCTCTGCCCCAGTTTGGAAGTTGCCCTTTTGTTCACCATTAACTCTTTCATTCTAAATTCATTGTTCATTGGGAATAGCAAAGTTTTTTATGTCTAAAATATTTTTAATTTCTACTGTTTCATGAATAATGGTTTCCTGTATTTTACATAACATTGTTTGTAATTATATTTTCTCTTAATACTCTGAAGCCCAGTATTCTATTGCCTTACATTATGTATTATTACTATTAAGAATCATCAAATGATTGTTATTTCTGGGTATTGTCTATTTTATTAGCTTTTAGAATTTTCTCTTCATCCTCAGATTGTGCATTTTCTCTACGATGACTCTACGTAATATAGTCTTTTTTTGAATCCTCAAAACTATCCATCAATGGAAAATATTAGGGCTTATTTTCAGTTCTGGAAAATTCTAAGCCGTCATTTATTTGAACTCTGTCTCTTAACTCTTCTCTCTATTATTTCTTTCTGAATCAGAGAGTTAAGTTGAACTTTTGATCTGTCCTCTGTGTCTCCTGCCTTTCTTCCATATTTTTGAAAACTTCATCTTTCTATACTGATTTCTTAGTTTTGTCTTCCGTCTTAAAAATTCTGTCTTCATCTTTTCCCAGTAACCAGTTTAACTCATCTAATGAAACTTACATTTGGTTTTTTGATATATACATCTGTTCTTGCTTTTGTAACCTTCTGTTTTGTTTTTGTTCTTCATTTTCATGAATAGTATTCCATCTTTCCTCTCTTTGAGAACATTGTATTTTTTTATGAATGAACATTTTTCTATTATCTCTATTTTCACATGTGAATTTTTCAATTCGGTGATTCTTCTTATGCATCTAGACTTCCTCATCTGATTTGTAATTCTCGTTTTAGAGTTCATCTGTGGGGAATGTTTTCCCAGCCCATGGTATGGGCTGCTGCCACCATAGTCTTTAGAAGACACATGGTTCTAAACTAGATGTTAGACTTTACTACCACAAAGATGGCAAACAGGTAGGCCTTCTATTATGCATGTTGAGTCCTGGCCTTGATTGGTAATTCTGCTTCTGTTCCTGAATATGGAACTCCTCCTGCCTTCATTCATGTGAGGCAGCTTGGTCCTACCTCCCACACTTCATGCAAGGAGCCTGCCACATACAGTGTGTGCTCAACCCCGTCCATCCCCATGTAGCTGTAAAACCCAAGGGCAAGGGTTTAAGTCCTTCTGATCTTTAACCCCTGCTTCCTGCTGTGGATTTGATCTCTGGTTCTGGCCCACAATACATCTTGTAAAGTACTTTGTCAATTTATTTGTATTAGAAGCTTCAGGTTCCAGTGAGTGTTCAATCTGCCATCTTGAACTTTCCTTTCCACATATATCCAATGTCTCCTTCTGGAAGAAGAAAAATCTTTTAGGTGAAGGATCATAACAAAAACTATGTGAGTGGAGTTGAAGTTATGTTTGTCAGGGTATTTATAAGAGAGAAAACATAAGTTGGAGGAAGAACACACAAAGCTTCATCGTCATTGCAATAAACTACTGGCTTCAAAGTGTTAAGGGAAAATATAATTATAAACAATAATATATAAAATCCAGAAAAACATTATTCATCAAAAAGTAGAAATTACACTTTGGGAGGCTGAGACGGGCGGATCACGAGGTCAGGAGATCAAGACCATCTTGGCTAACAAGGTGAAATCTCGTCTCTACTAAAAATACAAAAAATTAGCTGGGCGAGGTGGTGGCGGGCGCCAGTAGTCCCAGCTACTCAGGAGGCTGAGACAAGAGGATGGCCTGAACCCAGCAGGCAGAGCTTGCAGTGAGCTAAGATTGTGCCACTGCACTCCAACCTGGGCAACAGAGGAAGACACTGTCTCAGAAAAAAAAAAAAGTAGAAATTAAAAATATTTTAAACAAACAATATATTTATGTTTTTATAGCGCTTTTATTTTTGGTTTATAGAAGTGGAAATTTCAAGTGCAGCCTTGTTGGTGGTGGAAGGGGATGAGGCAAGTACCGATTCATCACAGCTCACTGCTCTTGGCACTATTGTCTCCCTCTCGTAGGGACATGATGCTCTGTAGCCATGTCTTTAGCAAAAGTCAAAAGGGGAAAACAAGATTGTCTCCAGAATATGTTTTTCAAGAAAAAAAGTGAGAGCCCATTTCTGGAGGATGAGCATGCGTTCCCTGTGCAGAATGGTTTATCTGTCTCAATGGGATGAGGCTGACTGCTTTGCCCACCACTGTTTGTGGCCTGTCTTTGCAGGCTTTTCAATTTTCCATCCCCATTTCAGACTTTACCTGAGATACACAAGGTTGCCTATCAAGTTACAGAAACTCTGCTCCAGATGGGAGAGCCTCTTGAGGATTGTGGATATTTGTTTTATGTATTTTTAATCATAACTTGAAAATGGACATTCATGTGAGCATAAGTGTAAATAGTAGCCAACTCTTCTTCCTGTCTTCCTAATTCACATTCTATGGTACGTATTGCAATTGAAATTGAGATTGATTTCATTGTTTGAAGTATTCTTTGCACTACTCTCCTGATTTTTTGTTTGTTTGTTTGTTTAAGTCTAGTTGGATCCAACTGAGACCAGGACATGGTAAGCACTACAGAAATACCACTAAGTAGGCAGAGTGAGAAACAAAAATGACAGGATGAAGAAATATCTGAAGGAGATGAGTTTATTTATTCGTTTATACATCTTCAGCTCCTTTAATATACCTTCAACTCTGTCTTAGTTCATTCCAGTTGCTCTAATAAAATACCATAAAGCAGAAATTCACTCTTCACGGAGCCTGTGAAGTCCAAAGTGTTGGCAGATTCCATGTCTGGTGAGGGCCCATTTTCTGGTTCATAGAAGGTGATTTCTCACTGTGTCCCTACATAGTGGAAAGGGCGAGGGGTCTCTCTAGGGCCTCTTTTGTAAGGGCACTAATTCCATTCATGAGGGCTCTGCCCCATGACCCAATCACCTCCCAGAGACCCACCTCCTAATACCTTGGGGGGTGTGGGAAGGATGTCAACATATATATTTTGGGGAGACATAAACATTCACACCATGGCAAATGCCCCTTTCCAAAGGCAATGCTGACTCTGACAACCACAGGAACCCGATGGAAATTTTCCTCTGGAAATTGGGGACAAAGCTTGCTGGTAATGCAGGTATACGAGGGTCACGCCTTGGTTCTGCCACTTTGCCGGCACATGAAGGGAGAGGTTATTTCACCTCTTCAAAAGTGTCTCCTCATATGTAACATAAAAACACTGAAGTCAGTCCTACTGTGTTAGGAGTGGTTGTCACACCCCGAGTGCTCAATGTCATCGTGATTATTGCTTCAGAAAGATCACTTCACCTCACCAATTTAGCAGCAAATTGCTATTAAAAATGGGCAACAATATAAATAAATACATTTTATATTTATTTATTTTTTATGTTTTTGAGGTGGAGTCTCACTGTCACCCAGGCTGGAGTGCAGTGGCGCGATCTTGGCTCACTGCAACCTCCATCTCCTGGGTTCAAGAGATTCTCCTGCCTTAGCCCCCTGAGTAGCAGGGATTACAGTCACATGACATCACACTTGGCTAATTTTTGTATTTTTAGTAGAGACAGGGTTTCACCACATTGGCCAGGCTGCTCTCAAACTCCTGACTTTAAGTCATCTGCCCACTTCAGCCTCCCAAAATGCTGGGACTACAGGCATAAGCCACTATGCCCAGCCAATAAATATATTTTAAAATAAACAAAAACTGTATTCCCCAAGGAAGGCTTACTGACTCCTCTTCTGCACTGAACCAGAATGAAGAATTAGACTGTGATGACAGGGGAAGAAGACCCTAAAAACCAAGGAATTGTGAGACATGTGACGCGTTACTATACAAGGTGGTAGACGGCTGTTTCCCAACAATCTCTAGGAAGGCTTGGAGATTATACGGACACACTGGGGCCTAGGATGGTTCCCTGAATTCCATTTTTACTCTGATTTCTTCCTGATTCTTCTACTTTATCATCATTTTCATACCGAGTCTGTCTCCTACATTGAAGCTGCCTCTTCATTTTCATTCTAGATTTTTGGCTTTTCCTTGTACTTTTCTTCTGCTCTGTCTCCTTGCTTTCTTTCTACCTATCAAAGGTTAACAAATAATAATCATGGTAACAATAATAACAACAGTAATAGAAAACCAGTCAAACAGCTACCATGATTGGACATTCGCTATGAAGTAACAGATGTTATCTCCTAACAGCCACGGTTAGTGGGTATGAGTCTACCAGATCTGGAAAAGAAGGAAATGAAGCTCAGGTAGGCGAAGTAACTTGCCACATGTCCAGGTAGTAGCTGACTGTAGAGTTGGGATTTAGACATAGATTGGTTGCTCTAACTCATCTGTGCCCTGTGCTTAACCTAGATGCTAAACTAATGACTCATGTAAAATAAAATAATACCATCCACTTATTCAACGTATCAGATAGTCTACTTAAATTCTCTCATTTATGAAATGGGTACGTTCTCCAATTCTACCAGCAAGAAATCTCAGGTTGTTTAAATATTTTATTTAAGGTCAAATAACTAGGAACTGGCAGAGTTAAGTCAAATTAGCTTTACTGGACTGTAAGGCACATATATATTTTTTCACTATGTTAGAGTTTACCCATTTTTGGAGGCCTAATCTTTTCCAAGAAATCATCTCCATAGTGGACTTTCTTTTTTAGAAAATATACAGGGTAGTTTATCTACACATTTTGGCTATTTAAAATAACCTGTGTGGATTTTCCTTGAATATTTCTTCTGTGTTCTAGAAGTTCCAAATATGTCATTTATCCCCACTGAGACTGGAAACACCCTGAGGCACATGCAGAGCTTGGTTTACTTTTGTATTACATACAGGGTCATATGGCACAGGGCTAGGCACTTAGCCCCCAATTCAATTTTTTGTAAACCAATTAGTTCATTATTACTAAATTTTAAAATTCCAGTAAGTTAACTGATGCCCTCATCCAGGGGATTTTGGATTATTGAATAACAAGTATATTTCTGGATTAATGCATTTTGGATACAACAAGCATATATCTCACTAACTGAGGAGAGGAAGAAGACGACTTTTATGAAGTGCCAGCCCATATCTTGGGTCAGGAAATGCCAACCACCCATTTATACACGTGGTAAGGGCAGGCATTTCCTGAGCATCTCACTATGTGCAAGGCACTGGGCTGAGCAGTCCACAGGCATCCTCTCCTTTATTCCCTACATCAAAACTTTTACATACCATGAACACAACCAAAGCTTGAAAATGTCAACGGACTTACTCCAATTCACTCACCTGCAAGACGGCCAAGCCAGAATTCGATGTTTGCCTTTTTGCAGTCAAGGGGTACAGTGGGTGTTTTTTTCCCCTGGACTGCATTCCCAGAAAAGCAAGGAGATCTGCCTACAGAGGGCTGGGTCAGATGGGGCAGGCTTAGGAGCCCATGCTCAGAAATAGATGTGAAGGCCCAGGCTTTTGAATCTGGGGTGAGAAGTAAAACATGAACCCTAGCACAGAAACCCAAACTACAACGCATTGGTAAGGCCTTGTTTCCAGCTTCCTCCCCCAAGCCTTTTGAGTTCTACCTTCCTGCGGTGCTGGAATTCCAGCTACGCCGGAGCCATGAGCCTTTGCATTGCTGTTCCTTTTGACGAAACTTCTCTGATTAAAATCCCACCACAACACACGTGCACCACACACGCATGCACACCCCTGCAACGAGTCAGGTCATTCTCATCTTTCAGCTTCTAGTTCAAGATCACGTCTTTAGCGAAGCCACCTCTGAAGGCCACCCCGCCCTCACCCTGGCCCGTGTGGGTCATGATGTTCGTCTGTCGCTGACTCCTCCTGAAATCTGGAAGTTTTTCCTTCAGAGAGTCTTCTACATGTGTAATTAAAGAGTCATCAGTGTGGTTACATGATTAACTTTTCCTTTTCACTATCAGAAAGCAAGCCTGTTCAGGATAAGACATTAAATTTTTTTTCTCTTTATTCTTTGTCTACCACCCGGCTGTGTAAAATAGTTAAGTGTTCAGCAATTAATTGTTCAATGGATGAATAAATCAATTAATGAAGTTTTTTTGTTTGTATGTTTGTTTGTTTGTTTTTTCCGACAGGGTCTCACTGTCACCCAGACTGGAGTGCAGTGGTGCAATCTCAGCTCACTGCAACCTCTGCCCCATCCAACTCAAGTGATCCTCCCACCTCAGCCTCCTGAGTAATTAGGACCACAGGCGCGCACCACCATGCCGGGCTATTTTAATGAAGCGTTTTAAAGTCCTAAATAATATTATACATCTCTAGATTGAGGATGGTAATCCTAATTCCTAAAGCTGTGATGAAAATAAAATGAGATCACCTGTAAAGTGCCCAGGAAAACATTGCTGTTCAATACACGAGCATTCCTGTACTCTTTGGCACCAGCCAGCAGACCACATGAACTAGTGCCAGCAACCCAGGGTCCCTCCCACTGTGGGAGGTAACATTGCAGGTGGTTGCAGTGTACAGACCTAGTTCAAGTTTCAAGTTCCAGATTTTCAGTGTACACGTGTGTGAATTTAAGCAACTTTCTCTCTGAGCCTCACTTTCCAGTCTTAAAAATGGAGTTAATACTCCATATAAGACTTTCAACAGTGCCAGGCAAATAAACATGCCCCATGGATATTGTTGGTATTCTCAGGATTATTTCCCTCTTCAGAACTGCCTAGTAGCAGAGCCCACACTTCCTATATGATCTGCATGGTTTTTTCCATTTTCCATACCTATTTCTCTCTATTACCCTTCTTAATAATCATTTCCTTTTACCCCTTGATTTTTTCCCCTACTTTCAGTGGGTTGGGGGATGAGCTGACAGGCCAGGGCACCAGGAGACACCCCCAACGTTCATGAAGCTGGGTGAAATTCTGAGCTCTGGAAGCTGCTGGCACAAGAAATCACATTCATATGCAGGTATCGTTATGAAGGCTGATACTTTTCCCCATTCCAGATCCCAAAGGCTGCTGTGAATTATTTTAAGACTGCTTTTATATTGGAGGCAGGAGGAAAAGCTGTAGAGGGACATCATTTTTATTGGCATCTGTGAATTCTTTGAAGATTTTATTGTTGAATTTCTAGCTGGGCAAGGAGAGGTAGCCACAGAGTAAGCCTGGTCCGTTGTCACCTGCCCCCTATTCCCATCCATTCCTCCTGCCACCACCCCCAACCCATACACACAGCCATCTTTCATAGGAATAGTTGACTGTTCTCTCTCAGCCCCAATCTTGAGCTATCCTCGGCTTTTCAACCTGTCTCCTACATCCGTCATCTCAATCCAAGACCTTCTGCAATAGGATGTTTCAACCTAACAAGGTTGGCATGATATCTGACAAGGTTGCAAGTGCTGTGGGCCCAGCAATATGAATAAATGCTGATTTTATTCTGGTATATTTTGGAGGTATACTTGAATCTGTGAATCAGGAAATTTCAAGTTGGGGAATGGAAAGGTAAGAAAAATGTCACTTTTCCCTGTTCTGACACACCAAATTTTTTTAAGTAAATTATGGTTACACTGCTAACATTTGTATTTTGGTCCCTCATAATTTTTGTTGGTGTTTTTCTGCTCTCTAACATGGTACATATTTCTTGATGCCTTGTTTTTACAACTCTTAATATAATGCTTCCATTTTTACACACATTTGCATATTATATTCTTGTTAGAGTGTCCTCGTGGGGACCCCTGGTTATGGATCTGAGAGAGGCCTAAAGGATTGTGTCATACTATTGCCACCCTAGTGGTATTCTATTTGGAATTTAAGTCCAACTAAGGTTTACTACTAAAATAAAAATTCCTACTTTATAAACTCTGATTATTTCTTGATTCCTGCATACCTGTTTCTACGGCAAAAAGAAAACATAGAATGTTTGCTTGCTGTAGTTTCAGCTAGCATTGCTGTGCTTGAAAATCCACAGGCACCGTATTTGCTCCACTGACTGGACATTTCTGAAACAGTACCACTATCAGGTAGATCAGATTGTTGGCAAAAGCTTTGGCACCAAAGAGATTCAACAAATACATTTCATCACACTGACCCTGTACTAACAGCAACTTTATGTGGATAACCTCATGGGAATGGAAGTTGAGAAAGAGCTATTTCAAGGCTGCCAATTCCTTAATCTCTGCTCTGTTCAAAATGCAAACTTGCTGCTTTTTATGCTCACAGTAGTAAAACAAATCTGTGGGATTTTTTAATCCTCAGCATGGGAAGGTAGAGAGAAAAGTGAACAAGGGGAATCCCACAAAAAATATCTACAGTCACAATAGAGAAAAGATAATGAGCAGCGAAACACCTTCTTAAAAAAAAAAGAAAAACAAAAAGGAAAAAAAAATATATAGGAAATTCACCCAACCTCAATTATAGGAGGGCAAAAAATAGCTTTTATTTGAAGCACCAACACTCACTTCTTTGTTACAGAAAACTAGAGCAACACTCGGCAGACTTGGAGGCTCCTAAGTTATCAGGGAACTGTTTCCTGGGAATATGTTCACCCGTTCCATGCAGCCTGCTTCATAAAGGCAGAATGAGTAGTGCAAATAAATTCTGTAAAACAGATGAGTGTTCCATGCTTTGTTCTAACAACTATGATATTGATGTAATGGAAATTTCAGGAGATGTCTGATCGGCTCTGCCCAGAGTTGGATGGCTGCCAGGGCAGACCCTGACTATTCTTGCTACAGCCAAGCACTCTCCTGCCACTCAAGGCCTCTATGCTGACCAACCTGCTGTGTCCTGGCTTGAATGAAGCCCCCCGAGAGGCGCTCATTCCGCCCAGGCTGTGAAATACGGACATCGCTGTGAGATACGGAGGTGGACCAGGGGCACAAAGACACAAATACGGAGACCCACTTATCTTGACCACGGTCTCCAGAGCAGCCATGTGGAAGGGTTCCATGGCCTTGGGCTCCCAAGTATCTGCTCTAAGCCTGTCTGTGACCCTGGGATCCTTCTGTGCCTTCTGACACCATCCTCATAACTGCTGGTGGGGATGGGATCAGGACAGAATGGGACTGCAAGTGGTTTTCAGAACATTGAGAAAGAGGCCCTTAGTCCCCCTTCTCTGTTAGTCATTACCAAATGATGGTTCTCAGCGGGCGATTTAAACAGTGTGGTAGCTTTGTTATGACTATATAGAGTGATTCCAAACCTATTGAACGATTTTTTATTGTGATTTATTTGTGTTCCTTAATTGAAACAAAATGGTACAGCCTTCTATAATAATGGTACCAAGCCTTACAGCCCATAATAATGTGCAATGCTACTTTTTTTTTTTTTTCTTTTATGGGGTCTGGCTATTTAAGTTCGTCCTAACTGCTTGTATGTCTGAGTGTGACATTCCAGATTGGCTACAACTGAGAGAGCCCTGCAATGTTCATTTCTAAATCCAATCCTCACAGCCTTGTTATCTTTGTCAGAACAACCTAGTAACTGCTTCCTCAATGTTTTAATTTAGATTTCTGAGATACATGAAGAATTTAGATGTTATCCCCGCCCCCACCCCCACCTTAAAAATGTGGCAGTGCCTCACTGTTTCTAGGACAGGCTAAAAAGAAACAGATCAAGCAGCAGTGAAGCCCTGAAATGTTATTCTAAGGAGTTTTCAGATTTCAGTCCTTCTGTACAGTAGTTGGGCCTCACTCAGGGATATACTGCTCAAGAAAACAGTCGTGGCATGGTCAAAGGATGATGGTGATGTTCATTTAATGTTAAACAGCAGGCAGCTAATTGTTTCAATTCTACAGTTTCCAGGGGTCTTAAATGAAAAAGAAAACGAGAACAACTCCTATTTCTTTTACTACAAATCTTTAATACAAACACTTTTTCAAGGCCCATGTACAACACAATGCATCTTTTCATAAGTTTTTTTGGAATGTTCGTAGTTGTATATATTTAACTTAAGCATTATTTGGGTGGGATTGAAAGGGGAGACCAAGTCATTTTATGAGTAGAAGCTTTCTGGATGCAGAATTACTAGTCCTAGCTAGCCCCAGATTTTTTTCTGGCAAAAAGTCTTTGTAGCAATTCCATCTAACCCTGTTTGGACTCGAAAACACCTTTGCATTTTTTCCCCCATTTTGTCCTTGAGAAAGTCAGGTGTCCATGGTTAGTATATCTGGACACTAAACCAGATACTCAATCCAAATTCAGGAAAGACAAAGAACTATTGTGATGGGATAAATGCTTCCTTCTCAGGCGGCATTTGCAGTTTCACTGTCTTTGTTTTTCAGTTCACTGCTTTGGTGAGGTCTCTAGCAGCTGACAAACAGAGCCTAAAATTTAAGACAGTCTGCAAAGGTCAAGTCCGCTTTCCTTGCACTTTTTGTGAAAGAAGAGCCCAGGCATCTTGCCTTGGAAAAGTAGCAAAACAAGACAAAAGAGAAGCTTAAGCATTTATCTATCAGAATTCTTTTGCATCCTAGACAACATCCTCATATTGACGTCCTTATTACACTGTTGAACTCTACTGTCAACAGAATTTTTTACAGCGTTTTGGATTCTGGGACTCCGAGATATGATAAAGTAGTGTATTTGAAATCTTGAGAAAGAAAAAAAAAAAAAGAAAGCAGCAATCTCAACAACGGCAAGGGCAAACAGTTGGGACAACAAAAAGGAAAACATGATACTAGCTTACTAAGCCAACTTCTAAGTGTAGAGCACTCCAAGTTAATTTCAAAAGCTAATTGCAAGCATTAACTATTGTGATCTTTGTAGGAAAATCCAATAAAGCTGTCAAAGAGCTTCAGTATTAAGTACTTGGCGGTTGGGAGATATCAATTTGTTTGCTTTTGGATTTGTTTGTGCCTTTAGTCATTTAGGTGCTGTTTTTTATTGTGATGGTTTAGCTTTTTTTGCATAAATAGAACCATTTTTCCATTATTGAAGCAAAAGAAACAGTTATAGTTCCTGCACGTTTTGGGCAGATAAAGATCAGCAGGGAAGTGAATATCCATTGTCTTCCTTTAACTCTCTCCTCAGTCGGTAACTGTATCCTTTCAGTTTTCCCCAAAAAACTTTTTCAGGTTGGGAACACAGCAACCAACCTTTTTT
>NW_012105054.1:1321194-1349940 GCF_000951045.1 Mandrillus leucophaeus | reverse complement strand
TTTTTAGAGCAATGGATACTTCTTAAAATAAGGTTTCCCCACTCCCCACTCCACCCCCAGCTTAATTCTCACCATACAGGTGGAATATGTTTGCCTACCAATTGCATTTGGCATCCCAAAATGAGGGGAAAGTGCCAGGTCAGAATAGCAGGGAGCAAATCTCATGACACCAACAAGCAGAAGAAAAAGAGATCTCAAAATCAAAAAAAGTCTTTTTCTTTGGAGGACAAGGTTGGAGGTAATGGAGAAAGAAGGAACTTCTTTGGGGAGAGAACTCTTTTCTTTCTTTTCTTTTCTTTTCTTTTGTTTTCTTTTCTTTTTCCCTCCCTCCCTTCCTTCCTTCCTTCTTTTTCTGCTTACAAGGAAAGAAAGTGTGCCAAGCCTTTGCACTTAGAAGCAGCTGTGGATATACACGTTGGTTGTTCAGAGAGGAACGCATTCATTGCCTGTTGACATTCCTACTCAAAGCCAGGATTATAATTATCTTTTCCTAATGGCTTTAAAAATCTTTAAATAGAAAAAAAAAAAGTATCTGTGTTTCTATACTGTTTTGGTCTAATTTCTGTATGAATTATAATTTTAAGTCTTTGAGTTTGCCCTTAGTCCATCAACACACCCATCTCAAACTGCTAAAGGCAGTTAATTTTATTTATTTATTTATTTGAGACAGGGTTTCACTCTGTCACCCAGCCTGGAGTGCGATGGCATGATCTCGGCTCACTGCAACCTCTGCCTCCTGGGCTCAAGCAATCCTCCCGCCTCAGCCTCTTGAGTAGCTGAGTTGACAGGTGCACACTGTCACACTCAGCTTTTGCATTTTTAGTAGAGATGGAGTCTTTCTATGTTGATTTAAATTTGTAAATAAAATTATCATTATATATGTCCTGTATGGTCATTTTATACCATATATGCCCTGTATGTTCAAATGTTGAATACAAAAATCAATCCTTCATTCTAGTATATGAACTTGACCAGTGTTCAGATACTTAAAGTTTGCATGAGACTTGGATTTTGCTAGAAGGTGGAAATCACAGCCGCTGGTATTGTATTATTGAGCCCAGTATCACAGACAGCCAAGCACTTATTATAATGCTGGTGAAGGAGTGCCCAGGGCATGTAAAATGATTTTGATTTAAATTTAAACTCTTGGTAATGAAATGTCAGTACTTACAGAAAAAATGATATTCAAGTACATTTCAAAAAGGAACTCCTTTACTTTTCATCATTCAGCGGTTTCCTGGTCTGCCACTCTAGTGAAAATCTCTTGTCTGCTTGCCCAGTATCCATTACCCTCCTTTTGGTGACACCTCGCATTTCCTTAGGGGACTATCTACCCCCACGACCCTCCTTCCTCACTGCTCTGTCTACAGCCCCTTCCATCCCTAACCACTATGTGGTTTGAATGAGACTATCTCCATCCCTGGCTGCAAAGTTGGGCTTATGACCCAGAATTAAACGCAGTGTTTATCCCACTGGCCATAGTCATTGGTTCATGGATGAAGATAAACGCAGTCAAAGCAAATCAAACCTAACACAGGGCTTCTGTGGGAAAGATTTAGAGATGCTAAGAGAATTGGCCATAGTATGGGCTTCAAGCTGCTGAGGAGCCATTTTGCCATCAAGAAGGAAGTACATAGAAGGACTAGAAAGAAGTGGAAAATGTTTCCGCACACTTTTACAAGGTAGAGCCAACAAATCTTACTGAGTTCACTGGATATACGTATGGCTTGAATGCAGGTGATGAGAAAAGCCAGAACTCTTGGATATGTTCTAGATTTGGGGCTGAAAAACTAGGTAGATATGATTGCCATTTGCTGAGTTAAGAAAAGATTGAATGATATAGGGGGGAAAAAATCAACTCTTGTCGAGTTAGGTTCGATATGTCTTTCAGACATTCAAATAGAGATGCCAGTATGGAAATCTGCAAAAGAGGCAGGTTTGGATAGGTGGATGTGGGGTCACCAGCCCTTGGTTGGCCTTTAAAACCAACCAAGCTGGACTGAGTTCTTGGGCGCATGCCCATTTGTGTCCAGGGTCAGGAGGAGGCCTTCGCAATAAAACCGAAGTGTCTCTGCACATTAAACAATTTATGATCTATTTCTTGATACATTTCCAACCTTTTCTCTCCCTATCTCCTTCCTGTACCTTGCATTTCAGACAATTTAACTTCCTGCAGCCCTTGACTAAGATGGCCCAGTTTTCCCCTAGGACTCTGAAAGACTTGTCTTGTCTATTGGAAGTGTCCTCCTATCCCACTCCAACACACCTTTGGTTTTTCACAGTTTAATTTAGAAATCACTTCTTTTCTGACTCCCTCTCTTGAGTTTGCATTGGGGGTCCAAGAGGAACTCAGGTGTTCCTCTTGCTAGTGTATTATCATGCTTGGTCTATTTGTTTCACTAGAAAGCTGCCTGGGATCAGAGGCTGTGTGATTTGTTCACCTTTGTATCTTCGGAACCCTCAATGGTAACTGGCTCTTAGTAAGTGCTTAAAAAATATGTACCAATTTGGTACCTATCTGACCAACTGAGTTACCACCCTATTGATTGTTTTCCCCCCTGAGTCCTACCACTGCTCTAGAAGAGATTCACCTAGTACCATGGTTCTCAAACATTAACAAGCATCAACATTACCTGGAAGACTTGTTAAAATGCAAATAGCTCTACTGTATCCCGAGAGTTTTTGATTCAGTAGATCTCAATGGGAACTGAGAATTCGCAGTTTTAATAAGTTCTCAGGTGATGGAGAGGTTTCTGGTCAAGGTCTACACATTGAGAATTACTGCCTAGGAACTTTCTCAAGTAAATAATTATCACTGTTTACTCACCTCTACCTTACACCTGCCTAATTAGCTCAGCTCCAAAACCTGGAGATGCCTCAAATTTTAATTACATGAAACTGTGTAAGAACGGCTTGATTTATTTGTAATCCCAGCACTTTGGGAGGCCGAGACGGGCGGATCACGAGGTCAGGAGATTGAGACCATCCTGGCTAACACAGTGAAACCCCGTCTCTACTAAAAATACAAAAAATTAGCTGGGCACGGTGATGGGCGCCTGTAGTCCCAGCTACTTGGGAGGCTGAGGCAGGAGAATGGCGTGAACATGGGAGGTGGAGTTTGCAGTGAGCCGAGATCGTGCCACTGCACTCCAGCCTGGGCGACAGAGCGAGACTCCGTCTAAAAACACACACACACACACACACACACACACACGGCCTGATTTCTCAGTGTTGCACCAGATATCCATGTGGCTAGTTTCTTCTGGTGCGCAAAGAGACACAGAGATATACCTAAGTGAAATTTACCTATCTTATGCAAAAGTTTATTAAAATGCTTCCATGTAAAATTACACTAAAACACTCCATTGGCCAAGCCTGGATAAATACAAATTTTTCCTATGTCTCAGGTTGTGCAAGGGGCACCCAGTGTTAAACTTCATGTTGTTTGAGTTATTAAGGGAAGTTCTGTCAACAGATGAATCAGAGCTTTCCAGAGCCCAGTTCTCAGTGAAAAATTACCACGTGTAAGTTGGCTGGATTTTAACCTGTATCAGATACCACAAGGGCTCACCACCTTAAATACTCTTGACCTCACTTTGTCTTCTTCTTGTTCTTGTGTGTGTGTGTGTGTGTGTGTGTGTGTGTGTAGAGACAGGGTCTCGCTTTGTTGACCAGGCTGGTCTTGAACTCTTGGCTTCAAGAGATCTTCCTGCCTCGACCTGCCAAAGTGTTGGGATTACAGATGTGAGCCACTGCAGCTGACCTGGCCCTACTTTTTAAATATTTTTTTTAAGGCAAGGTCTCACTCTGTCGCCCAGGCTAGAATGCAGTGGCACCATCATAGCTCACTGCAGCCTGGAACTCCTAGACTCTAGTGACATGCAGCTAGAATTACCGGTGTACACCATCGCATCTGGCTAATTTTTAAACAAAAATTTGTTGTAGAGATAGGGTCTTGTTATATTGCCCAGGCTAGTCTTGAACTCTTGGTCTCAGTAATCCTCCCCATTGGGCCTCTGGCCCTGCTTCTTACTCCAGCCACTGCTGCAGTGACCTATTTTGTGCAAGCTTCAAACAACTTTGTTCAGGTACAGTCTGATGGTGCTTCACCTCACCTGGGCCAAATCCTTATTGCTTCTGCCCCAGATTTTTGCTGACCCTCTGGTGAAGGGTACCTGCAAGATCTTACTCTGTACTCATGTGTGAACTTCAGAGATCCAATAGTTACACATTTTCCCCTTTTGTTCTTGGACACACATTGATAATGCTTCTTAGAAGGTCCTCTAAGACACAGCACCAGTCTCTGGACGTGGGCAACTTGATCCTGTATCCCTGAATTGGCTTTTCCTGCTCGCCATTACACTCCTCAGTCCCTTATTTCTACTCCCTGGGATCACATTCTCAATGAAATTATTCTCATACAATCTTTTGTCTCAGCTATGGAGGGAATCCAGGCTAAATTATGGCCCAAAACAAATAACCATATTGAGAGGTGAAGGTTTTGCTTCAGGAGGTATGTAAGACCAATGTGCACTGCAAAGTCAAATTACAAGTAAATACAAAATAACAATAGATGTGATTGTTTTTCACTTAACTGCATAGTAGGAAGTCTCTGACTTGAGTGATTTGAAAGCTTTGGAAGTAATCCTCTGTACAAGTTTAGAGCACGGATTAGAAAATTCGGTTTTTGTTTGAGAGAACATGTAACAATTTTACTGAGCAGAGAGAAAAGAAAATCATCCCTTTGTCAAACGTTTGGAAATTCAGGGGCAATAAAAGTATTCCCATCTAGCTAAATGTGGGAATTACTAATGATGATAAAAACAATATGATTTAGTGATATGTATCTGAAATATTTTCTACTTTAAATTGTGAATAATAGTAATTATTATCTCCTTCATTTGTACAACAGTTTGTACAACCTCAGACTTTTTAAGCAAGCTGAAATTTCAGTTGATTTTTTTCAGCCAGCGTGGGAGTGAGATAAGACAGGTATTAGTTTTTTCATCTGTAAAATGATGTAACTGAAGCTCAACTAGGTTACTTCCCTCCTGCGACAAGGTCCCTTCTAGTTTCTAAATTTTCTATGATTTTATTTTAAGGTTGAGGAAAATCAGAAGTTAAGCAACTTACTTAAAATGGCAGAGCTAGTTAATGTGGAGAAGAGGGAGAATCCAGGTCTTCTATCTCCCAGGTTACAATCTTTTAAAATGACCACCCTAGGCAGTGAGGTGATAAGGCCCCCATTGCCCCTGGGACAAAATCCAATGGTGATGATTCCTGGAGCCCACCACTTTCTCCAGGGATTCCAGGGAACGTGTTTTGCCTTTCCAAAACACTGCTGCAGGGACTGTAACTCAGCACAACAGGTTGTCAAGAAGTGCTAGATTAAAAAATAATAATAAAGCAAGAAACACCTAAAAGTTTAGTTTGAATGCATGTTTGTCTTGCAAATTATTTTACAAAGACTGAAGCTAATTCAGTTGCCTGTAATTACTTTCTAAAGCAAGCACAGCCCATGAGCGAGCTTTATCACGATCGTCTTTTCTAATTGGCTTTATTTCCATGGCAGCCAGATCTTTCACGCATAGGACAGGGCCTCTTGCTTACCCTGGAGGGCACAGAGCATCCGGGTACCCACATGGGGTGGCCAGATGTCCTAGATTAACCAGAAGACAGGGGAGCTGGAGCTACTGTCTGTCTTGTTGTGTGCAGACATTCTGGAGGGAGTGTCCTTCGAGCACAAGGCTCTCAGAACTCTTTGAAGGGGAGACACTCATGTCTTTCACCATTTTGATCTCCAGAGGATGAGGAATGAATCTCTCAGGCCCAGCCCTAGGGAGTACTTGATTGCTTTTGTTTAAAAGGAAATGTTTCCAGTTCTATAAAGAGCTTTTCTTTATTTCTAAGAAGAAAGGAATGATACAACTTTACACATTTTGTAAGACTCCTAAGGGGGGCATTCCTGAAAGTTTGCCACTTGGGATAGATTACTAAGAGATTCCAGGGAGAGAAGGAGAGAGGGAGTCAGGGACAAAAGATACTGACCCACAGGAGATATTGTCTTCTGCACAGTAATAGCGGGAAGGGGTTCTCAGGAAGCAAGAGCGGGAATTTGGGACGGGGGCAGAAATTCCAGTGTATTGCTAGAGCGCCATCTATTTACAGGGCCCACAGGCACTCTCGAAGTTGTCGTTAATCAGTGCTTCCCCTTCTGAAGAAGAAATGTGTTTTCTATAAGTCAGTTCTTATTAATAGGGCTGATTACAAAGTCAGACACGAATTAGTGTGCAGTCCCTAAAGTCCCTGAATGCCACACCAAGGCAGGACTTTTAAATGCAATTATAACTTCTGGAACCAGCATAACACGATGTTCTGCATTTGAAAATCTGGGAAAGCATCTGCATGAATTTCTTATTCCATTTGCTATTTGCATACTTGCAAAATGTAAAAACCTGCTTTGGCATATGTCAGAAAAACTACAAAATCCCTTTCAGAATAATGGAAGTAAAAAAAATATAAAATGCAGTGTAAATATTTGGGTCAAAAGCTTGACAAGGGCAATGCCACATTTTTCTTTCGTTTTGTTAATAGTTTCTTGCTTTTCTTAGCACAGTAATTTCAATGGACAAGCAGTTAGGTGAAAAAGTATCAATTTCCCTCACTTCTAGGGGAATTCCTCTCTAATTAAATGGCAGAGCTAAAAGTTGGCCTTTACCAACCAGATTTTAGTGCCAGTTAAACTCCTAGCGGGTTTTGAGTGGCCCGTGGGTCTACATTACCAAGCCAAAACTCCTCTTGAGTTTCAGCATCTCTGCCCCTGCCCACCCCCGCTGCTACAGCTCCTTTCTGTAGCCACCTCTGAATTGCAGTGGGTAATTTTTCTAAGTCTCAGTTAGTGAAGGTATAAGCAGACTCATTTTGCTGCTTTTACTTTGAGGTCTCAACTTTGTAGATTTGCTATCAAATCTGTAGTTAGACATGGGTTCTCAGGTGTAGGGGATAAGGAGGATAATTAGTTGAGTTTTGATTTTTTTCTTTTTGAATTACGTTTCCAGGCGTACAGACAATAAAATCATTCCAAACAAAGTCTAAGACCCTTTTGTATGGTCAGCAATGGACATAAAGTAGTAACTTTTGAATGAATAACAATGAATGAATGAGCAAATGGGAGGTTTCAGAAACCCCACATTGAAAAATTCCTCCTGGCCTCCCTGTGTGTGGCTATTTGCTGAGCACATAGGTATCACGTGCCTCTGTCATGCCAGGTGCTGTTCTTTGCACCATGAATAGGAAGACGAATTAGCTTTCGTATTTGAGAAGCTAATTCCCTCTCGAAGATGAAAAACCCGTAAATGGTTATAATGCCGGATGCTGGAGGCCACAGTGGAAGAGTGAGTGGGAGCTACCAACAGTCACCAGGGGAGAGAGCAAGATCCAGGGGCCCTAGCTTAGCTCTTAGCAGTTAGGTCCATCAGGAGGTTGTCCTCGATCAATGGGCTGTCACTTCTACATCAGGACGTTGGCCAGAATAAATGATTTGTGCAGTCTCTGGGGCCACGGGCTTTCATAATAGGCAGGGTCATGGTCTACCCACACTATTTTTAAAGTAGTCTATTTTTAAAATAACCTTTTCCTTAATTCCAAATGTAATGCCATGCAGGTTCATTGTAGAAAACTTGAGGCCACCCATCTGGTAACTCCTGACCCTGCGACTCTTGCTAGCATGCTTTATAAGTTTCAATTATTATTAACAGTGCTGATGGGCAAAAAGTATGCCCAATCTATGAACTAAGCAGCTGCCTCGTTGAGGGGGTTTGGTGCCAAAGCTCTGCCCAGCAAAGACGGTGATGATTAACTCAATAGGAATTTGATCTGAAGAGTTGACTGTTGCACGCAAGGACAGAGAGAAGCTGAGAGGCACAGGGAGAAGTGGAGGCACAGAAATCTGCTGGCCCAATATAATGGAAGGGCATGACAAAGGAACCAGTAATTCTAATAACTGAAATTTATTAACTGTGTATTATGTGTCAGGCACTATTCTGAGTTTTACGTATAGTAACTCACTTCAAAGTTTGCAATGACTCTAAGGATTTCTAACCTTCCGATGAGAAATGGAGGAACAGAGAGGTTAATTAATTTGCCCAAGGTAACACAGACAGGAAGTGGGAAGGCTGAGCTATCAACCCAAGTAGTCTGACTCTAGAGTCCAAACTCTTTTCATTATACCCCACTGCTTATCAATGGAGAATATATATAAATACATATATGCTTATATGTATGTATGTGTATATGCAAATATGTATGTGTGTAAGTTTATATGCATACACTGATATTTTGTCAGTGAAACTGGCCAGAAAGAGGGTGACCAGATAACCTCAATCAGTATATGCAGAAAACTCTTCAGGTTCCTAAATCATGTCTCCTTGTCCCGGTAGCAGCTGCTACTCCTAGGCTCCTGCCTGATTCTTGGGTGGGTGACCAACTACCCTATTTTGTCCAGAATGTTTCTGGTTTCAATATTGAAAATCCTCTGTGTGGTTGGATTCTCATCTTCCTCATTTCTACCCACTCGTCACAATAGGACCCTGCTGATTAGAAAAGCCTGACTGTCTGTCTTCTTTGTAACCTTAAAAAGCTTGGTCAGCATCCCTGCCTTCAACCACTGAACTCCCTTTGCAAATCCTTTCCCCTCAGACCCTCACCACTCTGCTCTTCCTTTCCTTCTGATGGTACTGGAAAGGTGGCATAGTTCCCTCCCTTCCCTCTCCCTACAGGATCCCCTTCAGGCATTGCTCCCTACCCCTCATGTGGTAGCAGCAATGACTGACCACACCTTGGCAAAGCACTTTCCTCATAGGTCACCTCACCTGATCTCCTCTGATGACTCTTCGGCTCAGAGGAGGGAACCCATTTGAGAAAACAACCTCAAAGTGTGTCAGTTCCATCTTCCATCTGATGCAAAAACTCCCATTCCTGCATGGCAAATCATACTTTTCATTTTCCACAGCTTTAATTTTTAAAAAGTTCCCCCTTACGCTCGTGTGAAATATTACTATGACAAATTCCATTTTTTTTATGAAGCCAGCAAGAGTAAAGCTTGTACTAGTAGACTAATGGTCTCCATGAAGGGAGTAGAGATCACACAGAGTGGAAAGAGGAATGGATTCAGAAGCTGCCCTGCTACACAAGGGAATGGAGAGTGTGGGTACCTCAGTTCAGGAAAATAAATGCACCCACAGTCCCTTGGATGGACCAGGTTTTTAACCTAGAAAGACAACTAGCAAGCAAAGCGAGCCTGGGCACTGCTAGAGGAAAATAGAAGTAATAGTTTGTGGAAGCAATGTAATGGCTTCAGGGAAAACTATAGAATCGTGGTGCTATGATTTGAATGTGTCCCCCAAAGGTGTGCATGTTGGAAATATAATTACCAATGCTGTTGTGTCCAGAATTGGTTCCTTCCAGTGGGTTCTTGGTCTCGCTAACTTCAAGAATGAAGCTGCGGACCCTTGCGGTGAGTGCTACAGTTCTTAAAGATGGTAGGTATGTCCGGAGTTTGTTCTTAGATGTTCAGATGTGTCTGGAGTTTCTTCCTTCTGGTGGGTTCGTGGTCTCGCTGACTTCAGGAGTGAAGATGCAGACCTTCACAGTGAGTGTTACAGCTCATAAAGGTAGTGTGGACCCAAAGAGTGAGCAGCAGCAAGATTTATTGTGAAGAGCGAAAGAACAACGCCTCCACAGCATGGAAGGCGAACGGGTTCCTGCTGCAGGCTGGGGTGGCCAGTGTTTATTCCCTTATTTGGCCCTGCCCACATCCTGCTGATTCGTCCATTTTACAGAGTGCTGATTGGTCTGTTTTTGCAGAGTGCTGATTGGTGCATTTACAAGCCTTTAGCTAGACACAGAGTGCTGATTGGTGTGTTTACAATCCTTTAGCTAGACACAAAAGTTCTCCAAGTCCCCACCTGACCCAGAAGCCCAGCTGGCTTCACCTCTCACTACTATGTTGGGAGATGGGGCCTAATAAGAGGTGACTGGGTCATGAAGACACAGCCCTCATGAATGAATGAATGTTATTTGCGGGACTGAGTTAGTTATCGTGAGACTATGCTGTTATAAAGTAAGTTTGGCCCCTGGTGCCTTTCTGTCTCATGTGTTGCTTCCACCTTCTGCCATGGAATGACTCTTGCCATATGCCAGCTTCATGTTTTTGGGCTTCCCAGCCTTTAAACCATGAGTCAAATAAATGTTTTTTTCTTTATAAATTACCCAGTCTTTGGTATTCTATTATAGCAACAAAAGACAAACTAAGACAGGTAGCAAGAGGAACTAAAGGGGGTCTCAAAGGACCATATAAGTCAACACCCTCATTTTCCAGTTGAGCCATCTGAGGCATAGAGAGAGGACAAGGCAAGGATCTAAATAACAATGACTGAGGTGGAGGCAGTGCACATCCAGCATGGTGCATGGGCAATGAATAAAGTGAGTTGCAGATTAAAGCTAATTTGACCAAGCCATAAAGAGTTGTTGGAGGGAGACTCATGACTGGAAGGCAGCAGTGCAACTGTACGTTTTCTACAAGGCCGACTAGGGCAAGCATCCAACCTTGACAGCACCAGCAGAAGGGTGCCCCATCGGTTGGGAGACACAGGAAAAAGAGAGCAAGGAACTTCACCCTATTTGTTTGGGAGACTTGTGATCACTGTTTTCAAGTACAAGACATGTTCTTATCTGGAAGAGTTAAGAAAACTTCTTAAATTAAAAGTACATGTGTTCATTATATTTATTGCTGAACAACTTGGAAAAATATTAAAACTTTTGAAAAAGTGACTGTTTCTACCTGGAAGTAACACTATTAACATTTTATTTAAAAATTTCCAACTGTCTTTTATGCCATGCATATTTTTTAAAAGTTTAGGTCATATTACATATGCAATTTTCTATCTTATTTTTAATGCTTAGCATATTATTGGTATTTCTTCATGTTATTGAAAACTTTTCATAGATATTAAGAACCAGCATAGCATTACATTAAATGGATAATTTATAATTTATCTCATAATTTCTGTAATAGATATTTGACTTGTGTCATCATAATATAATTGCACTGCGACAAAAAGAATCACATGTTGATCTTTATTTTCTGTTTGTGAATAATTATCTTGGTATATATTGCAAGAAATAAAATTATTTGGCCAGAACACGTACTGTTTTAGAGTTGTTGATAAAATTACAAAAAATCTTTAGAAAAAAATTGTAAAAACACCACCACAGCATTGCACACAGATGCCCATTTCACAAGCCTTCATCTACAAAGACCTTCATCTATAATAATCATATTATGTGTTTGCTAATTTTGTAGATGTAACTTTATTGTAGTTTTAATTCATTGATAATAAGTGAGGTTGAAAATCACAATATATAAGAACAAATGCCATGCAAGAAAAGGTGGAAAGCCTAAGAGACCAATAACATAAATACAAGTTTTAAATTGTCTTAAATAATATCTCCTTGTACTCTAAAATAGTACTCTGTTTATCCACATTAGATGGAGCCATAGGGGAGTTCTTTTAAATGTTTAAGGGACAAGTAATTGTAATTGTGTGGAAGAACAAAATTTGAGGAAAAAATTAGAACTCATTTGTTATCCTACCAGAGATGATACAAACACCTGAAAAAAGTAACACATACACACACACACACACACACACACACACACCCAAAGCTCAAGGTAATTCACTCATAAACACTGATATTAAGTTTATTATTAAAATCCAAATCCAGAAATTCATTTTAAAAATACCCCCCAAAGCCGACTGGGTGCTGTGGCTCACACTTGGAATCCCAGCACTTGGGGAGGCCAAGGTGGGCAGATCACGAGGTCAGGAGACTGAGACCATCCTGCTAACATGGTGAAACCCTGTCTCTATTTAAAATACAAAAAAAATTAGCTAGGCGTGGTGGCACGTGCCTGTAGTCCCAGCTACTCGGAAGGCTGAGGCAGGAGAATTGCTTGAACCTGGGAGGCAGAGGTTGCAGTGAGCCGAGATTGCACCACTGCACTCCAGCCTGGGCAACAGAGCAAGATTCCATTTTAAAAAAAAAAAAAGTGAAGTAAGATTTATATAAGATGGCAAGGGAAGTTAGTATTCAAAATTGATTAATTAATTATATTTCTCAGTCAAGAGAAAAAAAATCCTACAATTATCTTAATTGACATTGAAAAGAAATTCGGTTAAATTTAACATCAATCTTTTTAAAATTGTCAAATAGGGATATATGAATACATCCATACTATAATAAAGACTATATCTCTCAAACCCATATCCATTGTAAAAATTAGTAATGAAATATTTAAGATGCTACCATTAAAGTCAGGGAAAAAAAGATGCTCACTCATCCCACTTTTACTTGACAAAACCTGAAATAAAATTACACATAGTAGAAAGAAGAAGACACACCTAGATAGTATGGTTGCAGAAAATCTGATAGAATCATGTGAAAAACAAACCAACCTAACATTAGCTTGGATACAATAAGTAAATGAGAGGGCTAGTTACTTTGCCTCTTGGGTTCTTTGTTTTTTTTTGTCCATTAGGTACTTTGAAGTGTAGCCAGTTCTCACCATGATGGCCATGTTGCTCAATAGCTCCAACCATAGTATAGTGGTTCCAAAGAGACTCAATGGCTCTTCCAAAGACTCAATGACTCTTCCAATGGTTGCCTCCTTATAGGCTGCTGGCCAGTCTATAGGTTTCTCTCCAATTCCTGGACCAATGAGTAATGTAATCGGTAGTCTTATTTGTAATAGAAACAAAACATATAGAACACCAAAGCCTAAGCCTAAGATACATAAAGGACTTGTACATTTGAAACTTTAGAAATATAAAGA
Organism: Mandrillus leucophaeus; assembly: GCF_000951045.1. Lineage (NCBI taxonomy): Eukaryota > Metazoa > Chordata > Mammalia > Primates > Cercopithecidae > Mandrillus > Mandrillus leucophaeus. The sequence goes on along the minus strand of NW_012105054.1, from coordinate 1,337,048 downwards.
GACATGTTTTATTATACAGAGAGAACTCTCTTATTTGGAGAAAAGAAATGTTAAGAAAGCATACAAAATTTTTCAAGTATTATAGTATAAGTGGGTGAGTTTTCCAGAGCTGAAATTAGTATCTTTTAGTATGAGATCTTGATGATGGAACACAAAATGGAATTTCTGGTTCTGAAAATGACATTAAGCTCATGCATTGTGCCAAGCCAACAATGGCCACACGAAAAAGCTATGTGGGTGGTAAGAAGAGGGTTAGATATGCTTCAGTGTGGGCAAACGGAAAGAAATGAATTTAGAGCAAAGTCATCTAAACCTGACTCATAAGATAATGGAAACCAAATTACCAGCTATAAGCCAGAGAAAGAAAGTAAGAGAAACTGACTTTTTCCTAAATTCACTGGCTTCTATATTGAAGCCACATAAAAAGGTCAACACAATTTTGGGTATCACTGGGAAGAGCACAAGAAAATAACAATGGAATCCTTGCATTTACTGCATGGTCATTCAGCAAACATCTTATGAATGTCTACATTGTACAAAATGGCCCTCGGTAGAGACTGGCCCCTGGAGCAACAAAGGGTAATAAAGGAAGCAAACAGCACACTGTGTTATGAGGAGATGACAAACAAAATTGGGATAAGCGGGTGGTCGAATAGCGGGGAGTCAGCAAACAAAATAATTATACTATATTCTCCATTGGAAGGTATGAGTGCTGGCCTGGCACGGTGGCTCACGCCTGTAATCCCAGCGCTTTAGGAGACTGAGGAGGGTGGATCATTTGAGGTCAGGAGTTCGAGACCAGCCTGGCCAACATAGTGAAACCCCATCTCTTTTAAAAATACAAAAATTAGCTGGGCATGGTGCCGGGCACCTGTAGTCCCAGCTACTTGGGAGGCTGAGGCAGGAGAATTGCTTGAACCCTGGAGGCAGAGGTTGCAGTGAGCCAAGATCTCACCTCTGCACTCCAGCTTGGGTGACACAGTGAGACTCCATCAAAAAAAAAAAAAAAAAGGAAGGTATGACGGCTTAGCAGAAAAATAAAGCAAGGGAAAGTAAAACAAGTATGAAGAATGACAGGATATCAAGAGGTCAGGTTCTGGGAAATTTTTAAAAGAATGAAAGAGACATGTTGATGTTTTTGATGTAGGGCATAAAAAAAGGGGGGAATCGAGTCTGGCTAAACATTTTGGGCTAGGTAACTGGAGAATGGAGTTGTCTTTATTGAGATGGCTAGGTCAAGGGAAGAAATAGGTTTAGAAGAGTTTCAGGAGTTTACTTTGGAGCATGTTGAATTTGAAATGTGGTTAAATAACCTAAGATGTTGTCAACTAGGCAGTTGGATAGATGAGTTGGAATTCAGGAGAGAAGTCTCAGCAGAAGACATACCTTTTGGAGTAATTGGCACATGGGTGAGATTGCCAATAGTGTGGATATACAGAGAGAAGAGAAGCACAAGGACTGTCCCTGGGCACTCCAACATGAAGATGTTGGGAAGATAAGGAGAAACTGGCAAACGAGCATGAAAGGAAGTAGCCAGGGAGGGAGGAGGAAAACCAAGTGAACACTGTGTTCTAGAAGCCAAGCAAAGATGGAGTTTCAAGAAGAAGAGAGTCATCAACTGTGTCAAATGCTGCTTATAGGATGATAGAGGACCACTGATTGGATTTAAGAAAGTGGAAGCCCTTGGCCATCCTGATAAGAGACATTTCAGAACAGTGGTTAGGGTGACAGCCTGATTGGACCAGGTTTACAAGAGAATAGGAGAGAAACTGGAGACAACAAGAGACAGCTCTTCAAGGAGTTCATCTGTGAAAGGAAGGAGAGATACAGGACAGCAGATGGAGCATGAAGTGAGGTCAAGACAGCATTTTCTTCAAGATAAAGGTAAATGACAGCCTTTTGTATGCTCTGGAATAGCCTGGTGGAAAGGGAAAGATTGCTGATGCAGGAGAAACAGGAGAGGAAGGCTGGAGAAAAGTCTCTGAGTGAGAGGGAGCAGCATCTCATGCACTCATGGAAAGTAGGTATAATCCAGGAGCATGGCCAGTTCCCCCCAGGGAAAACAGGGAAATGGAGAACAAAGCCACAAAAATAGTAGGTGAGCAGATGCAGAAGGGAGCTTGTGGAATTTCCCTCCCCATGCTTCTCTTTTCTCAGTGGAGTGGAAAGCAAGGTTATCAGCAGAGAGTGAGGCTGGAGGAGAAGGGTTTGGAAGCTTGAAGTGGGGAGAAAATACAAAACAGTGGTCCAGTAAGTGGGAGAGTAAGTGGACTCGGGAGCACGTTATGGGGAGTTAGGGCTTTGCTTGAGGTTCATGGTCATGAATAATAAATGCCACCAGCTATCATGGTGGTGTGTCCTCATTCTGCTCAGAGCACTCAGTAACTCCACTGTCTTCAGAAAACTATGCAAGATCCATTATATGGTTGAAAAGGGCCTTTAAGATATTGCTGGAGTAATCTCCTCCAGCACAATCTCTCTCAATACTCACCAACTTATGCCCTGTTTTCCAGCCATTTACCCAAGTGCTGCTGCTTTGGGACTTGCAGTTCTCTCTCCTTGGATCACCTCCTCCGTTAACTATTTCTCCTTCAATATTTAGTTCCTCCATTGTCTCCTTTGGGAGGCTTTTCTAGAAATGTCTCAATGGGTTATTTGTTTATTATTTATATTTCTTCCATCTTCGCATTTATTATATAGCACCTTATGAGGTAGGTATCATCATCATCATCCTTACTTTGTAGATAAGGGAAAGGAAGGAAAGAGACATTAAGTAACTTGCTGGGCTCCCACAAGTAGTGAAGGTCAAGGCTGGGAATTGAATGGAGATGTTAGATTCAGAGTTCATACACTTGTCTAGCATGCCATAGTGTTAGTTTTAGGTCAGATAAAGATGCTGTCATTGCCACAAAGGGAGACTGAGCCAGCTGAATGATTCAGAGCAAATTCAGTTGACTATTATTAGTCTAAATACAACACCAGGGAATTTGGGATTTTTTTTTGTGTATGTTTGTGTGTAATGTATGTATTTTTTTCTAGAATGTGAGTGTGGCTACCTCTGGAGGTAATTGCACTTACGAGATGTAATGTCCTTTCATGTCATTCTATTTAAAATAATTTGCTGTTAACATTCTATTGTGAGATCATTGTAGAAATAGATATACTGCCTACATGTTTTGATTAAGATATAAGCATTCAAATTTGAATTCTGAATACCTTCCCATGAAAATCCTTGGGGATGGATATTCAAAATCCTTCTGGCAGCAGTTGCCTAATTTTCTAAGCTTATGTAGAAAGAAGAGTTTTTGAGGGAAAATCATATTCCTCTATAGTTAAAATCAAAACTGCACACAGAAGAGCCAGCATACTTGACATGAGTACTTTCAAGATTTACTTCTTGGAAATGAATACACATTTCTTAAAAACTTTCTCCAATGGCATGTCTAATAATAGTGAAATATAAACTATTTGGCTTTCTTAGGCAACTTCTTCCTAACATATTATCTAATGGCATTCATCTCCGTCTGCCCAGATCCTGTGTTTTCAGCACAGTATAAGCTCTATGTAGCAAAAATTTGTTGTCCACAGCTGTGTCCTATTAATATGCTCACTTACAGAACTGCCATGCTGCCCCACAAGCTGAGAGTCTGCCAGTGAGTGTATGACTCTAAAGCCATCGCCATCCCTAGGATGTGAAACCAAAGGAATCACATAGATGGCTTTTAATTGAATTTAAGCCACTGGAAAGAGAAGGAATAGGAAGGTTACATGAGGGCCAATGTTGTCTGATTTTAGATTCCAGTTATTGTTTACCTTTTATTGGGCACAGCAGCTTACATAAATTATTTCATTTAATGTTCATATCAACATTCAGCTTCAGAGATTTTGTTTGAGAAACATATATTAAGAAAATGAATAGATCCCAACACTCTACTCTGCAATGAAGTGAATTTGAGCCTCAATAACAGGTAGTCTCTGCCTTTGTAAAGATCACCATCTAGAAGGAGTGTGCAGAGCCTTCCATCAAGTGACATACAATAGAGATAAGCCCTTGAAGGAGCAGAATTGGCTGGTGAGGGAGCGTAAGAAAACTTTCAGGATCCAAAAATGTGGCTGTCTAGAGAAAAAATAAATTAGATTTGTCAATATCATGTGAAAAAAATAGGTGTTAAAAAGAAGAGGAAGGGAGATATCCAGCAAAATAAACAGGCTTCACTGATGCAATGCTGGGTGAAATTCCACCAGGTTCTCAGAAGGTGGCCAAGCCGTGCATTGTGGAGAAGCCCTGAGACTTCCAAGTCTACTAAGTTGGATCCAACAGGGCTTTCTGCTCTTCTGGATGTTGAATATTATGGCTTATTGTAGAATGTGTTAGCAACCCATCTGGATATGTGTCCAAAATAGGCCTTAGAGAGAATGAAAGTCAGTTCCTCAGTAGAGTTCTGCAGAATGCTATTGTTTGATCTTCAAGATTATAGGTATCTCAAGGTTTTGTAAAAAGTGTGATAAATACCTTTCAAAAACCAAGCCATTTTATGAAGTGTGCCCTGATGTTTGAGTGTCTGTTATGAACTATCAATTAAACCTCTTCATGTTACTGGAGGAAGATAAATTTATCCCACATTTGAGAAGTTTCTTGAAACACAATTTTTAAGAATGATTTATTCAGGAAAATGTATGCCACAAGCATGTGGATTCAGTTGTTACAGGTAATGAGACAATTATACAAATAACTTTTAAAATGATAAATGTGAAAATTTGTTAAGAGAGGTACACAAAGCAGAGGCTTTACAGAAGGTTGCAGAATATTAAATCAGAGGAACTAATTAAGGCCTTACAGATGAGGTGTCTTCTGAAGGAGGGATCAGAAGTGATGGCTAAGATTTCAACCAGTAGAAATGAGGACAGAAGTTCTTGTTATTCCAACAGTATAAGCAAAGGCATATAGGCAGGCAAGGTCAAGTCCACTGTGGATACAAGTAGAAAAGTTTAAAAAGGCTGGAAATTTAGGTTAGGGTCACACAAAAGAGGGCTCTGAAAGCCAGGTCAGTGGTTTTAGTTTTAATTCAGTTGGCTGCTTTTATAGGGATGAGCTATGAAACATGATTGGAATAGCCCTGTTGAAAGACTAACCTGGCAAATGTCATAACTGGAAAAGAGATGAAGACAGGTACCCTGGTGACAAAACCATTAGGTGGGAAGATTGAAGATCTAAATTAGTTTGGGGACAGTGAGATGGAAAGAAGGGGATGGAGGTAAAGATGTGGCAGAGGTCTTGGAACGTTCCTAGCTATGGGAAAAGATACAAAGTTTTGAAGTTGATAGATAAAAACAAAGTCATTTAACAGATATGACAATATGATAATGTGGCCCCTAGCAATGGCCTTGGCTGGAAGGCAGAGGTACAACATAGACCTAGAAGATTCAATTCAGTGATAGCTCCTGTCCAGTAATAAATATGGCGATGAAGGGAAGAGTTGGTATACAAGTGTTCAAATAATTCCTGAGTTATCTTCTTGTAATTTCAGGGAACTTGATTCAATATTTTTAAATACAAATGAGTAAAATAGAAGAATCAAAACACAATATGTGGATTATATCAGTGGTTCTCAAGCTGTGTGCTCAGAAGAACCGTGTAGGGAGCTGGTATAAATTCCAGACACTCAAGAACACCCCTAAAGATTCTAACTCATAGGTTCTGGGTAGGTTCTAGGAATAAATAATATTCTCACCTATGCTAGACAATTATGAATTAAGTAATCAGAAAAAAAACATGAGAAACAATGGATTATGCATGCAAACTAGTACCTGACACATACATGTAACTTCAGATAATTATGGTGAGTATTGTATATCTGATGTGGCCACCAATCTTCTTTCCAAGGAAAGCAAAGAGTTTCCCATCATGTGTAGCCAGAGGGTTAGTCTCTGACTCATCTTAATCTTTGTTCTCTTTCTGAATCATGTTTAAGCCATCCTCTACTTGTTTATGAACTTTGGGAGCTTTCATTCCCTTGACTGCTGTCTTTATAAGAATGTTGGCTGTAGGAACTACTTACACTCCATTTACATATAGTCCAGTCCATCTTAAAATAGACAATATATAACACTTTTTGACTCTGCTGCTGCTGCCACTGACAATAATGAGACCCTGGGGAAATAACCTCACAGAGTTTACATTTTGTCATTTTTTAAATGAAGAGGTCTGACTAGACCATTTTTATGATCCCTTCTCTGATTTTATGGTCTTGTGAGTTATATTCTGGATGTAAATACATTTCAGGGTTAGAAGGAGTCTTAAGTGGGATTTAGCCAGTCCGTCCTTCCAAATATTAACCCTGCCCTGCCTTTCCTGTCCCTGTTCAGTATAGGGACCTCAGTTTCCCCAAACAGTTCATTCCTAAAGAGGGAAGAGGAATAGCCTCTGTGGCAGGACTCACTTACATGAAGCTGGAATGTATCTGTCTGTGTTGACTCTCACACTTCAGAGATTTACCAGCCTGAGGTATTCTTCTCTCGTTTTTAGGGTTTTATGATCTCAGCAAACTTTTCTCCATAGTTTTAGATGAAAAATAATAATTTCTAGGCAAAGCACTAGGAAGACTGGTCCTGAGGGAGCTACAGATTCCTTTTCTGTGGCAGAGATGTTGAAGTTTTTTCAGTGGTGGACCACATGAACAGAAAACAGTGATGAACGGATCATGGCAATGTTTTATTAACAAAAAGCATGAGTTAAGGGAGTTCATGACGGGGTCTGAATATTAAATGGATTGAGGCATATGTGCATATTTCTTTTTTACTTTTGTAGTTATCCTTTATAATGGCCCAGTTTTATGCTGTAATTTTATGTACTCATTTCTTATCATAAGGTAGTACACCTTCAGAAAATAGATTATTAAAATGAAGAAAATTCACCTAAATCTTTCAAAACAGGAACGACTAATGCTTTAATATATATTCTTTTAGTAATTTCTCTCTCTCTGTCTCTGCCCATCTCTGTATCTTTCTCTAAGTGTGTGTGTGTTTGTGTGTGACAGAGAGAGAGAAACAGAGAGAGAGAAAGAGAGAGAGAGAGAGAGAGAGAAAGATTTTAATGGGCCAATACCATAGATGCTAACCTGATTTTTTTCCCCAGGTTTTTTCTTTTTAGACTTATTCTTAATGGCAGTCTTGAAGTCCATCTTATGCATATATCACAATTTATTCATCCTATTCTCTTGATTTTAGTGGAGTTAATTTTAAATGGCACATATTATGTAATGACTAATCCCTGCCTTGAATTTCAGCTGCATGATCAAACCTAGCAGCAAAGGTCCTCAGCACCACATCAGGGCAGTGGTCAGTCCTAACCAACCTGGCCCAGTTGAACAAGACAATCTACTTCCTCAGGTTTTGCTAGATTCTCTCAATGGACATCAGTGGGCCCACAGGCCTCATGTGGGATGCCCAAGATCTTACATGACTTCCTCCTGGGGATTGAATGAATAGCTGAGTTTAATACCAAAAGCTTTAAACTTTATTCAAACTGCCACTCTCCCAACAGAAATGGCCTTTCTGACATTATTCCATCCCAGGACATGTGGGCTATAACAGTTCTTTGCACTCCTAACAGTAAAGAGGTTTTTTGTCCAAACCAAGCGGCTCAAATTAAACCTTCCCTTTTTGTTTTTGTGAGGCTTACTAGCACATACTTAAACCTAGGGAAGAGACCTGTACATTAACAGCTCCAGTCGTAGCAGGGGGAAAGATAAGTCCTTCTCATTCCAATAAACTATTGGCAGGCTCCTCCACACATACTTTTGTGCCTCTTGCCTTGTCCAACTGAGCCAGAGATTCTAGATCTTTTACTGCCTTGCGTGCTGTGAGCATCTTGTGACCAGTGCGGGCTCTAGCCCTTACAGAGACTCTCTTTGCACTTAACCTTTCTAAAGTCATGCTTATAAACCTTTCCATTACAGCCTGGTTAGACTTGCTGACATCTCCCTGTGGAGTATGTACCTGGCTCAAAACCACTTGCAATAACTTTTAGCTAAAGAATAATAATATGTGGGCCAGCTGTAAGCACCATACCAGGAGGAAAGAGATGAAGGTCAAGCAGAGCTATCTTGGGAGTAGGTTGGACCAAGCACAAGAAACACGTGTGCTCTGCCCATCGTCTCCTATATCTACATAGCTGCCATGTCCTGTGAATTCTCCCTCTAAAACATCTCAAAGTCATTCTTGTCTATTCATCTCTATTAACTACAACCCCAGCCCAGGTTACTACCTATCCTAGTCAGTTCAGGCTACTATAACAAAGTACCATAGACTGGACAGTCTATAAACAACAGAAATTTATTTCTAACCATCCTGGAGGCTTGAAATCTGAGCTCAGGTGTATTATGGCCAGGTTTTATGAGAGCCGCCTTCTTGATTGCAGACTACCAACTTCTCATTGTGCCCTTACATGGCAGAAAGAGGCCTAGGGAGCTTGCTGGGGTCTCTCTCTCTCTCTCTCTTTTTTTTTCTTTGTTGAGACAGAGTCTCGCTTTGTCACCCAGGCTAGAGTGCAATGGCACGATCTTGGCTCATTGCAACCTCCATCTCCCAGGTTCAAGCGATTCTCCTGCCTCAGCCTCCCAAGTATCTGGGATTACAGGTACCCGCCACCACCCCCAGCTAATTTTTGTATTTTTAGTAGAGATGGGGTTTCACCATGTTGGTCAGGCTGGTCTCAAACTCCTGACCTCAGGTGATCCACCAGCCTGGACCTCCCAAAGTGCTGGGATTACAGGCGTGAGACACCGCACTGAGCCACTGGGGTCTCTTTTATAAGGCCACTAATGCCACTCAAGAGGACTCCACCCTCATGGCCTATTCACCTCCCAAAGGTCCCACCTCTTAATGCCACCACATTTTAACACACAAATTTTAGAAACATGCAAATATCTAGTCTACTGTATTACCTTATCTTGTCTATTTCTACAGCTTTCTCAATTTATGTCTCTCAATATTCTTCTGTTACCACCCCATTCATTTCCTGCAGAATAGCTAGAGAGTAGTTGTTTTAAAATATAAGTCTGTTGAGAGGTCAAGAAGGGAGGATCACCTGAGGTCAGGAGTTCGAGACCAGCCTGGTCAACAAAGCAGGACTCCAACTCCACAAAAACAAAACAAAAACCATTAGCTGGGTGTAGTGGTATGCACCTGTAGTCCCAGTTACATGGGAAGCTGAGGCAGGAGGATGCCTGGAGTCCAGGAGTTGGAGGCGGCAGTGAGGCATGATTGTGCTACTGCACTCTAGCTTGGGTAACTGAGTGAGACCCCAACCATTTTTTAAAAATCTAAGTCTGATTATATCCTTCCCAATAGAGTTAAAACTCTGAACATGATCCAGTAGGTCTTCTCAAATCTGGCCTTGACCAAATGTCTAGCTTCATATTTTGCCCCAATCCCAGATACAAATGAGGCTCCTTCTCTCTACTTGGAGGTTTTTATTTAAATGTCACCTACTCAGTGAGGCTGCCTTTGGCCATCTCACCCAAAGTTGTAGCACCTGTCCCTCAAAACACAGGCTCTAGCCTCCTGGTCGTCTTTTTTTATTTATTTTTCTCCTTAGCTTGTTTTACCTTCAAACATACTTATATTTCATTTCCTTATCCTGTTCATTTTCTTTCTTCCCTTCCTGAATGTATGCTCTATGGAAGTCAGGGTTTGTTTGTGGGTTTTTAATATTTTGCTATTTTGGTTATTGTTTCATTCTGAATACCTAGAAGAGTTCCTGGCAAATAGGAAATATTTTAAAAAGTTGTCAAATGAATATTTGTTGAATAATCTTATTTTATAATCTAGACACTGGCAATATATATTTATAAGCAGTATTTCTACGGCACTCCTATAGCGTATCTATAGGAGATGGGTGTGTTACAAAAAGTTTTGTAAGTAACAGTGCAGGAGAAGGAGGCCAGGAGTAAGCGTTTTCCTCAATACTCCTCCTTACCACATCTCCTAAGTTAAATCATGTGATTAAAATTTTTGTATTATGCTCTACTTCATTTTTGCAGTTTTTATCACAATCATGACTAAGTAACATTTTTATGTACTTTGTGATTATCTGTTTTCCTAATAGAGTAGAAGCATCATGAGGTAGGGACTATGTTTGTTTAGCCCAGAGCCAATGAGTGAATGAATAAGGTGCCTCTTTTCAAGCAGCCATGAATAAGGAGGATGGGAGATTTCAGTCCGAAAGTAGAAGACTCAGAGGCTATGTAGTGGGTCTCATGGCCTCCTGTTCTTGTCTTTCCCTCAAGGCAGAAAAATGTAGTGATTAAGGAAAGGGTGAAAATGGTCCCCTTCCCTAAGAAGGATTCAATCCTTGTCTTCTGAGAGAAGCCACAGAATTTCCTGCCTCTATGTTTTCCCTCAGCTTGCTAGATTTCCACGTGCTAGGTCTTACTTGAATTAAAAGGGAGATGACTTTGCAATATCAGGTCGTGGCCCTGGGTGGTTGTTCTTTTGCATTTGAGAAGAAACTAAATACTTACAATCGTTTTCACTTATCTCTTTACAAACTCTTCTGACGTTATTGAACGACAGTTAAGAATCCTGTTTAAGAACTAATACCAGAAACTGCTCTGGAATCAAAGCAAAAAAGAGGATGCTTTGCATGAAAATCATTTAGAGGATTTTCTGCTGGTCTTGGGATGGCGGAGGGAGTTTTTCTGTCCTAATTATTCAATTTTTGCTCTAGAATCATGGTAAAAGTGTTTTCATTCTACTGTGCTGAATGCCAGATGGTAGAAACTTATGAGGAAGAAAGTATTTGTGAATAATCACGCAGCCTTTTGATGGCCAGCTTTCATAGTCATCAACTCAACTTCTTGCATTTTCCACCTACCACAACATGGCTGAGATCATGAGTGGGAGCAGTAGCTGCAAGTGAACTCAACTTTGGAAATCTCCCTTCGTGGGAATTCACCCAGTCCAGGACTGACTCCAAGGCAAACTGCAGGACACATCTCAGGTGATTAAAAATGCAAAACAGAGAAGCATGGTGCCTGTGCGATTTTCTCAGCAATGATTTGCTACCAACTCCTTGAGCACTTTTAGCTAGAAGGGATTCTGCTGACATTTTACTTTTCACTCTTTTCATGAGTTTTGAATATTGAAACAGATTTTGCTGGGGATAATGGAAAGCAGACTTGTCCCAACACTTTTTTTAAAAACAAAAATCTAGATCCGATCTAGCTTTTGATGTAGGGCTAACAATAGGAATATAATGAAACAAGCAAGTGGGATTATACAAGTTAGTTTTGTTGACAGTATCTAAAAACATTTTCACTTCAAACCATTTTCCTTGAATATAATACTTGCCTTTAAAAAGTCTAGCCTCTGCCAAATATTTCCCAATAAAAAGTTGGCCCATTATTTACATTATGGTTGCATTTTGATTTTCTGGTCATTGGAAGAATGTTCCATGGACATCTATCATGTAGTCATCTTTGTTATTACAACCACATATTGAAACAAAATGAACAACAGTCACTGGAACTGTTAGAATAGCCAGACCGCAATGAAAAAGTATGTTCAGGTTGCTCAAACCAAAGAAATGTCTAAATTCAGAAAGAAAGACCATGATGTGGCAGGTCTTACTCCAAGCACTCTATGTCTACCAACCAATTTAAATGGAGTCGCAACCCTGTGAAGTGTGGGCCATTATTATTAATCCCATTTTAAAGAAGAGGAAACTGAGGCCCAGTGATTAAGTAACTTATCCGGGGTTATATTGCTACCTAATAGTAATAGCAACAAGTAAAACAGTAACAGCTGGATGTGAAACCAGGAAGCCTTAACTGGAATTCGTATACTTAACCACTGCTCATATTGCCTAACTGTATGGCTAATAACATGCATCAGAAAAACCTCCGCTTGATCACATGGCTGAGAACATACATCAGAAAAACTATTTTTTCTCAGAGGAATTATAAAAGATGGTGTTATTTCCTTTCTTTATAACATTCCTCGTATTTCTTATCTTGGAAACTGAAGGACACTAAGAACCCTTTGTGTGAGTTGGGTGAGCATTTTAAACCTAAATTCCTTCACTTTCTCATTTGTGAAATAAAGTTATTGCAACTATAATGGCTGTGATTCCAGGTGTTCACTGTCCAAGCCATTGAGCGTGTGCCTGTGTGGTTGAGGGTAAGGACTGCATGAGGGAGGGAGATGGGCATGGGCTTGGGCAGGAGGATGAAGAAGAATACAGTTTTCAAAGAAAGAAAAAAATGAAACTGAATAACTTCTTGAAATGACAGTGAAAGCACATTGACATCCCTGGTGAGAAGAGGGACCTTCATGACTCACTTCAGGCTTCAACACTTGCAAGTTTTATGCCATGTATTTACTGGTGGGAACTGTGCATTATACCCCTGACCACTAGCAAGTGGTTTAGATGCATAAATGTTTTTTTCACCTCATCAGAGCTACACGTGGAAGTAATTAGATTCTTCTGATCACAAGGAAATCCCGTCTGATATCATCACCTAATGTTTTTCCCAAGTTGATCAGCAGAGTTGAATCTGCTTTCTATAGAAAATAAAGGTGTCTTGAAGACTGCAGATACTCAAGCTCTCTGGAGATACTCAGAAATTCTTTTCATGTGATTTGCAAGATTAATAAATAACAGTAATTACAATTAAAGCAATAACAGTGCTATTTGGTAGGGTGTCTAATGGGCATCAGGCATTATGCTACACATGTTATGTAAATCTATATAATCATCCCCCAAAACAGCCAAATGATACAATTATTAGCCACAATCAGTAAATAAGAAAAAAGAGAGGCCTAGAATGGAAATGGAAGCAAAAGGACTCAAATACTGGCCTATATAGTTTTCACTACACACCATGCAATGCAATTCACTCTCAAGCAGCTAACTTAAGAAAACAAACTATTATCTTTTTTTTTTTTTTTAATTTTTTTTTGTAATACTGAGGTTTTCATTCTCTGGTCATCTCAATTTTTTTTCTCCCTTTCCATCATTAATTTAAGAGGATTCCTGACTCCTGACCAGATTCTGCAGCAATAGCCTAATTGTAGCTACTTATGGTGTCCTTGGATCCATTGGACCTAAACCTGAGAGTTTAAAAAAATGCAGCCTCTTGGCCCCACCCAGTCACTCAGTTAGAATCTGGATCTTAACCAGATCTCCAGGTGATGTACAGGCACATTATAATTGCTGTGTTTTGTAACTCTCCTTAAGATTAACCTGCCTTCACAATCTAGCCATGCCCGATCATCTAACCTTTACGCTTTCCCAACATCAATTCGTCTTTGTAGTGGAGCAAGCCTCTGCTCATGCTTCAGACTGCTTTGCACAAGTGGCTTTCCTCATGCTGTTCCATCCCGCCTGACGTTCCCTACTCCCTTTTGCCCCCTAATCAAAACCTGCTCTTCAAGGGCTGCTTCATGATTTGAAAGGAATCCCAAATTCCTCTGATATGTGTTGCTTTACCACACATGGTGTCATTTATTTCGTTTGGTGTTATTCCCTTGCAGTCTTCCTTGTGCAAACTTTGCATTACAAATATACTTGCCAGCTCACCTAGGAATTAAGAGACAGCTAAGGCCCAAATCACCCAGAGGCACATTTTAAAAACCACTGGTTGAGTTGATCGCTATTGGTCCTTCCGTCTCTTACAGCCTAGGATTTTACATTTAAAAACCAGCTACACTATAACTGTACTGATCACTATTCTGTAACGCCCTGGGCCTAGTATGTTGTAGAATATAATAGAATTAGATTTGTGTCTTTATGCTGCTGATAATTTAATTAAGAAAAATATAACTTAGCACATTTGATTTTTGTGTTCCTAAAATCTGTACCGCTATTTTAGATGAATCTGCCTTAAGTGAGTTCAGCAAGCAAGTCAAAGCAGACCCTGAAAAAAATCAGAGCATTTGGAAATGAAGTTGAAAGGTAATACGTAGAAGAAGGTAGGAACAATTAAATTACATGAATTATTTTTATCATTTTAAGTAATTTAATAGAATTAAAACAGTTCAAACAGTTCAACTTATTTTCACCAGTTGCTTGCTTATGAATTATAGTAGCCAGGCTCAAGTTCGAGAAAAAGTAGGGATAAAGTATCAAGTATTTTGATCATCTTTGTTGAACTACTTCACAGTTTTTTTTATTTAAAAAAAATAGCAATTGAATACATGCAAATGAAGGAAGGATTAACATGCACAGCACACATAAAATTTACCACTGTTTATATTTATTTAGATTAGTTGTTAATTCCCAATAAATCTCACTAGGCTCTTAACTACAAAAGGTAAAAACTCAAGTTTTGCCATTGAGTGGACAATTTCATATCAAGTGGGTCCTACCATTTTCTATACCAGTCCAGAGATTCTAAAATCATAGTTTGGATGTCATATTTAATTGGAATATATTTGGAAGTAATAGAATATTCAATTACTTATGACTTAAAGGAAATGGGATTTGTCTCCCATGGCAAGATGTCTGGAGGCAGGTTGTTTCCAGAGTTGATGAATTCAGAAGCTTAGGATTCAAGGGGGTCTTCTCCGCAGTTCTCTTGTCCTTGCTCTCATGGTTGGCTACAGAGGTCTCAAAACTATGTCCTCACAGACAATGTCTAAAGGCAGGAAGAGTCCAGTGCCTTTACTGGGTCACTGTTTAAGAGTGAAGAAAATGTTGCTAGAAGTCTGTTCAGTAGAGCACATTAATCAGGAGACCACACAACCAAGCTCAAAATAATCACTAGCAAGAAGGAAGGAATTTACATATTTGGAGAACATAATAAACACCAACTCTTCATCCTACCCTACTCCCACCCCCACTTAGCATTGGAGGGAGATGCATGGGATATAGAACTGTCCAACGTCAAAATAGCATTGAGGTTTGATTAGAAAAAAAATAAAGCAGTGTATTGGGTAGGCAAGCAACATAGCCTGCCCCAGATATCACTGGGTAAATGTAACTTTATAGATGACAACAAATACTTACACAAAAATCTCACAATAGCTCTTACTAAAGAGCATGTTGATGATCTATGTGAATGAACTGAGGGACACATGGATTAAATTTCCCCTAAAATATACATGGGTTTAGATTGTAGGGGGATGTTCTTGGGAAAACATGTTCTGAGTTTTACCAAACTCAAACGTTTGAGAAAAAATTAGTCTCAGACAGTTGACAACCAAAAACATAGTGAGAGTCACCCACCCAGAATCCAATCCTAAGGGTGGTTTGTTGAAAGTTTTGAAACCCTTGTGGTATGGTCTCTGATGCGTCAGTGCCTCTGGCCACCTACTACTTATTGTGATTGAACCAACCTGCAGCATAAGTTCAGAAACAGGGCCAGGTTGCAAAAAGGATAAGTGGGCTCCAGTTGATTCATTAATTGACCCATGAATCCATTCATTCATATAACAAGGTTTTTGCACTCTCCTAATACGTAGCAAACACTGTATTGGGTGCTGGAGATTCAAAGACGGTAAGTCAGAGTCCTTGCTTGAAAAACAGTCAATTATAAGTGATAGCCTATAATGAAGTATGTCCACATGTAATGGAAGCTGAGAAGGAGGGTCTGCCTGTGCCTGCCTTGTGGTTGCAAGTGTACTGTTTCTATCCCAGTGTGTTTAAAACTATAATGCGAATACATGAGACTGGATAAAACCCCAAACGCAGGTTTCCAAGGCATTTTCCCCTTTAATATATGAATCCACATGTATGTGAAAGGAAATTCAATCCATATGTTTCTGAATCTTTCATACTTAAATCATCATAATTTGTTTTGTAAGAGCTGTTAAGTTCCAAGAAGCCTTTGAGGCTTTCTTTCTTTCTTTCT
>NW_012105054.1:1313505-1321114 GCF_000951045.1 Mandrillus leucophaeus | reverse complement strand
TATCTTTTCCAACAGGAAGTTGATTGAACGACGAGAGAATGACCCCTAATAGCAAAGAAGTTAGTGAAGACCCAATACTATGAAAATACGAATCCATGAAATTCTGTGAGCTTGGCAGACTTTGCAACAAATTCAAACATGTTGACACTGGTGCAATCACATGCCTCTTTTCCAGGTTATGGCCCTTCATCAGAATTCCTGCCCAGAGGTATTTGGATTATATGTGCCCAATTACATCTTCTTTGTGTGCTCACATGATGCAACAGTCCAAAGACTAAAGGAACTGAAACTGAACCATCGATCAGGCTTATTGTGAAAATTGGAAAACTGGTCTTTCCCTGCTTGTAAATGCTGCCCTAAATGCCCCCAAACAACTGTTACAAAGTTTTCCTTGGGATTTAACTAAGATTCCCGGGGATTTAAGATACTGGCTGCCAGATTGTTAAAATGCATTAATGTTTATAGTGATTATGATTACGAGAACTAATAATAAATACTTGCATATACCTGGAACGTAGCCCAAATCCTACTGTTTCACAAGAAAGACTCAGTGTAAAGGCGTAGCTCTTCAGAAAACTGCACACAGGAAAATATGAGACCAGTCTAGACCCACAGAACTGTGGCTACATGCCAGAAGCAGGCTAATCAAACTCTTCCCAGACCTCTTGCAATGCTTTAGAAAATTAAAAAAGAAAAACAGCTATCTTAATTGTATCTTTTCATTGCTACCAATTTGGATAGGCTGACTCTAAAAACATTGCATTTCTGATATCACCAGGCGCAGTACAAGTAAAAGAAACAGTCGCAGACAGAAGTGGCTTACAAATGCTACTGTCAGTGAATGACAGGATTAATTCCTCTTTGCCTCTATAACCTTAAAGGCTGAATTGCAGCTATCTCATCACCCTTCAGTCTGTCCCAGGATGGTTAGCTCAAGTGCTCAAAGCCTTTGCTGGCTAATGAAGCCAAGGTCAGAGGTCTGATTTATTGTTGGCCAGTTAGCTCTCCTGAACTGCTTGGTCACAACCCAGGATGGAGTCACTGGTCCCAAGGAGCCAAGTTCTTTCTAATACTCAGAAGCAATTCTAGGTATATTTGCTCTAATCACCAGCTAGTTGCACTGCTGCAATATGCAAGATATGGAATGATCACCACTTTAATTCCAGAGTTTCTGTCTCTCTTGAACTTAAAAATCGTGTAACACTCCTTTACCCAATCAACAACAGAAGTTGCTGATTGCTTTGTTCCCCACCAAAAAAAAGTTTTCACACCTTTTGATGGTAATCGTAATACTCAGGTATCATTCAGGAGATCAGTTTTCCTTTCACGGTCCTAGAAAAGGTTTTCATTGTAAAATATATCTCACTGGGGAAGATAATCAGAAGAGTGAAAATTCCATGACAGTAGGAAATCATATTTTCAGAGTCAACAGAGGGTAAAGATCAAATTTATCCTAAAGAAATATTTGCTGTTCTTAAAAAAAAAAAAAGAGTAACAACTCAGAAGCTGATGAACTTTTAAGGCTATTCAAGTCTCAGGGGTATTGTGTGTACTTTTTATAGGACAAAGGGGCAATCTGTACCCCAGGAATAATACCAGGGACTATATAAGGCAAATGTTTACAAAGTGTGTTGGATTGTTGAATCCAAAATGTTTCCCTCCTGCCTCAGGATTGTGTGTCTACATGAAGTTTAAAAGGCTTTTAAAAGATAAGGTAGACCAGCAAGTGCTGGAGAACCAATGAGGTGGCCACTTGCTCGGTCAACCTGATATGGACTGATTTACTGATAGCCAATACACAGCTTGAAAAGTGATGAAAGAAACTCAAGCAGAGGGGAAGTGTTGGTGCAGTCCTCAGAAAGATGATTGGCTGAGGCCACAGGGTGAGACACAAAGAAGGTGGGGAAAAACAAAACAAAACAAAAAAAACCTACTTTACAATTTTACACTCCACTTGCCACTTCTAAACAATTTTTTTTAAGTGACCAACTGTTCACTGGACTTGGAGTTACAGAATCCCAGTTAGATTCAGGGTACCTGGTATTTCATGTCTCCAAACTTCTCTAATGTTCACTTGTCTGTGTTTAATTGTTTACAGTTTAATTGTTCACACAGACAAGTGAACATCAGCTTAAACTATTTTAACTAAATTATAGTTTTAACAATTTATTTATACACAACTTATACACAAACAAATGGAAAAACATCCCATGCTCATGGATAGGAAGAATCAATATCATTAAAATGGCCATACTTCGCAAAGCAATGTACAGATTCAAAGCTATTCCTATCAAACTACCAATGACATTCTTCACAGAACTAGGAAAAGCTATTTTAAAATTCATATGGAACCCCAAAAAAGGCCCACATAGCCAAGGAAATCCTAAGCAAAAAGAGCAAAGCTGGAAACATCACATTACCCAACTTCAAACTATACTACAGGGCTACAATAACCAAAACAGCATGGTACTGGTACAAAAACAGGCACATAGACCACTAGAAAAGAGTAGAGAGCACAGAAATGAGGCCACACACCTACGGCCATCTGATCTTCAACAAAACTGACTAAAACAAGCAATAGGGAAAAGACTGCCTGTTCAATAAACGGTGCTGGGATAACTATCTGGCCATATGCAGAAGATTGAAGCTGGAACCCTTCCTTACACCACAGACAAAATAAACTCAAGATGGATTAAGAACTTAAATGTAAAACCCAAAACTATAAAAGCCCTGGAAGACAATCTAGGTAATACCATCCTGGATCTAGGAGTGGGCAAAAATTTCATGACAAAGACACCAAAAGCAATCACAACAAAAGCAAAAATTGACAAGTGTTATCCTATTAAACTTAAGAGCTTCCACACAGCAAAAGAAACTATCAACAGAGTAAACAGACAACCCACAGAATGGGAGAAAATATTTTCAAACTATGCATCTGAAAAAAGTCTAATGTTTGGCATCTACAAGAAACTTAAACAAATTTCCAAGAGAATAACAAACAGCCCATTAGAAACTGGACAAAAGACATGAACAAACACTTTTCAAAAGAAGACATACATGTGGCCAATAAGCATATGAAAAAAAGCTCAATATCACTGATCTTTAGAGGAATAAATCAAAACCACAGTGGGATACCATCTCACACCAGTCAGAATGGCTACTATTCACTGTTGGTGGGAGAGTAAATTAGTTCAACCATTGTGGAAAGCAGTATGGTGATTCCTCAAAGAGCTAAAAGCAGATCTACCATTCAACCCACCAATCTCATTACTGGGTATACACCCAGAGGAATATAAATCACTCTACCATAAAGACACATGTATGTGAATGTTTATTGCAGCTCTACTCATAACAGCAAAGACATGAAATCAACCTAAATGCCCATCAGTGACAGATGAGATAAAGAAAATGTGGTACATACACACCATGGAATACTATGCAGCTATAAAAAAGAATGAGATCACGTCTTCTGCGAGAACATGGAAGGATCTGGAGGCTATTAAACTTAGCAAACTAATGCAGAAACAGAAAACTGAACACCACATGTTCTCACTTATAAGTGGGAGCTACATCATGAGAACACATGAACACAAAGAAGGAAACAGACACTGGGGTCTTCTTGAGGGTGGAGGTTTGGAGGAGGGAGAGGAGCAGAAGAGGTAATTATCGGGTACTGGACTTAATACCTGAGTTATAGAATAATCTGTACAACAAACCCCCATGACATGAGTTTACCTGTGTAACAAATCTAACATGTACCCCCAAACCTAAAATAGAAGCTAAAAACAAAAAACTAAAAAGCTTCTGCATAGCAAAGAAAACAATCAGCCAAGCAAAGAGACAACTAGCAGAATGGGAGAAAATATTTGCAAACCATATATCTGACAAAGGGTTAATATCCATAATATATAAAGAATTCAAACAAGACAATGGCAAGAAAAACAAATAGTCCAATTCAAAAAATGGGCAAAGGACCTGAATAGACATTTCTCAAAAGAAGGCACACAAATAGCCAACAGGTGTTTGAAAAAAATGCTAATATTACCAATCGGCAGGAAAAGGCCAATTTTAAAACCACAATGACTTTTCACCTTACACATGTTAGAATGCTTACTGTCATAGAGACGAAAGATAGCAATGTTGGTGAGGATGTGAAGAAAAGGGAACCCTGTACATGGTTGGTGGGAATGTGAATTAGTACAACCATTATGGAAAATAGTATAACGATTCCTCAAAAAACTAAAAATAGAACTCCCTTATGATCCAGCAATCCCACATCTGGGCATATGCCTGAAGGCTGTGAAATCAGTGTGTCAAAGAGGTAACTGCACTCCCATGACCATTACAACATTATTCACAACGGCCAAGATATGGAATGAAACTGTGTTAATTGGCAAGTAAATGGAGTAAAAAAACGTGGCATATATCCACAATGAAGTATAATTCAGTCTTAAGACAAGAAGAAGATTCTGTCATTTGTGACGATGTGGATGAAAATGGAGGACATTGTGTTAAATGAAATAAGCCAGGCACAGAAAGACACATATTGCATGATCTCACTTATATGTGGAATCTAAAGAAGTTGAACTCATAGAAGCAGAGAGTAGAATGATGGTGGCCAGGGGCTGGCGGTATCTGCATGTGTGAAATGGGGATATGTTGGTCAAAGGGTACAAAATTTCAGTTGTACAGAATGAATAAATTCTGGAGATCTATTGTATAGCATGGTAACTATAGTTAGCAATAATGTATTAATTACATGCTTGAAAATTGCTAACAGAGTAGATCTTAAATGGTCTCACTGCAAAAAGATGGTAAGTACAAGAGGAAATGAATGTATTAATATTAATTTCCTTATTGTAATCATTTCACAATGTATACATAAATCAAAACATTATTTTGTACACCATAAATACATACAATTTTTATTTGTTAGTTATACTTTTGTAAAGCTGCGGGACAGGGGAAGAAATAAATAACATGGCAAAAATACAAAACTAAATTATAAAAATAAAAATATAAAAATACTCAAACTACTTTTCAACAGATGCAGACATATTTATTACACAAAAATTTACACACATCATCTTCAATTTGTAAGATCTAAAAATCTGTTATTAAAAGAAAAAGCCAAAGAGGAAAAGAAATTCAAAAGGACTAAAATAAAATGCTCAAGTTCAATGATCAAAAATAATGAACAAATGAATAAATAAATAAAATTGTGGCTGTACCAAGAAGCTTTACATCTAAACTTGATAATTAGATTGATCAATTATGGGTAAATATTTTGGCATTAAAAATGTTTCTTGTGTCCAGGTTATTGGAAAGAACACTGGAGCATGAGCAGAGACCATGATTGTATTCCTGACTCTGTCTCTAATGGTGTACAACTCACATAGGTCACTCATCACCTCTGGGATTCTATTTCCCATCTGGGAAATGAACATGGAACTACATGATCCGACTCAGAAATTCTATAATAAGGGACTAGATCATGTTAGGCTTACCATCTGTGAGTTATTGTTTTGTATCTTTGCAGGAGATACGGCAGAATTTGCATATCATTCCCCAACTCCATCACTTATAACAATCCAAGGTTTAATGTACATTATCTAAAGACAGTGGAGAACTCTACCTGAAGGGCTCATCCATCTCCGTCCGTCAGAAAGGGGTCTAGTTCCCCAGATAATCTCAGCTGACTCTTCCAGGATATGTGTCTTTGCCTCTGCAGCAATGCCCTTTTGCGTACTTGGAGAAGTCAAGGGAAGGTTGTGTTGAATGCTGAAACACTTGGCTGGGCTATGATCTGGAAATAGTGGTTGGTACTTAGCTCCTTGCTGCCACATCTCAATTTAAGAACAGGATAGCCTGCGGCAAAGTTGTAGTCTTTTTTGTTTGTTTGACAATCTTTTTTTAGCATTGGCATATTCATTTCTTTGGGACGTTGTATTGAAAGAGTTTGGTGAACTGGTTTTTATTTTTTTTCCTCTGCTCATTTCAATGATGGTTTCATTAGAAAGGCAATTCTGAACAACACTGGCCTGCATTACAAAACTGTGGAAGGCCAGCCCTGACTCAGCGGCATGCGCAAGCATTTGCAGCACCACCAGCCTTTTTCACCTCCTTAAGCACAGGGGAGGTAAATACAGATATTAACCTTCATCTCTCCCTCAGCGCTGGTAGGGTGCTTTACTTCTGAGCAAAATCTAAACACATTGGCTGTATACGTATGTGTCTAACAGAGGATTAGAGGGAGTAAAGGTACATTGGGAATTAAGCAACATGACATTTACATAACAACCATTTATGGCTTAGGGGGATACGAAACAATAGAAAGAACTCTCAGCACAGGGCTAAGGTTTCCACTGCAGGATTCCCAGGCTCATTAATGAGAACCGTGTGGCTGGATCTTGTCACATCTGCTGAGAACTTAGCCTCAAGTGTTCCCATTTTGTGAATGTGGGGAGCTCACAAACGGTGGATTGAGCTGTCATGCTCTTTTCTGGGGGCCATATCATCATCCACGTTTTTTGTCTCATGCATTGCAGCATGAAGTTTTCTTTTTATCTCGCTTTGTTTCTCTCTGGTTATTTGTGGGCCACAAGTGGGAAGGACAAGAGGAGGAGGGAGAAAACCAAGTTAATGACAAATATCAGCTTTATCAGATCAGCTGCCACTTGTGTGATGCTGTTTTTCATAGGAAGACCCATTTAAATTGGGCTTTACATGATATCGCACAAATGAATACCTATCATTTCCAGGGACTCAACTAGATTCATTCTGAGAATATGGTTCACATCAGAGTCTGTCATAAAGAGGCATTAAAGAAGAGTACAGGGTGTGGCTCTGGGCACTGAAGAAAGCCACTGTCCACCTGTGAGCCTCATTCCCAGCCTGGGATGGAGCCTGGAGCTGCCTCCTCTGGCAAGTTTCTGAGAGGGTCCATAGGATGGTGCTTATGAAATGGCTTATCTTGGTACCATGTGCTTCGAAAACAAAGAGCACTATTTAGCTGGTTCTTTCTCCTTTGAAGTCTGTATCTCTCATCGTTCTGATGCCTCATGTTGCATTCCTCTTGTGGGCACGCCCAGGCCAGCTACAACAGCGTTGCTCAGTAACACACCAAGCTTTGGAGAACGTAATCATATCGCTCATACTGGGGCCTGGCTCGAAAACAAGCAGAAAACTACCTCCCAGGATCTGAAATGCTTCTCTTTTCCTCAGCAAGTTCACTGCCGCTTCAGAAGTTGTACCCAAGTTTGTTCTTCGGTTTTGTTTCGTTTATAGTATAAGTTAGAGTGATAGACAACTCACTATTCAAATGCAAAAATACTCTGTGCTATAGACTTTATTTTATTTGTTTTAAAACCCATCATCCCAGATATGATTTATGAAATTCAACTAAGAAATGAAACATCCAGGCCGGGCATGGTGGCTAACACTTGTAATCCCTGCAGTTTAGGACGCCAAGGTGGGTGGATCACCTGAGATCAGGAGTTCGAGACTAGCCTGACCAATATGGAGAAACCCTGTCTCTAATAAAAATAGAGAATTAGCCACGTGTGGTGGCTCATGCCTATGATCCCAGGTACTCAGCAGGCTGAGGCAG
>NW_012105054.1:1305638-1306139 GCF_000951045.1 Mandrillus leucophaeus | reverse complement strand
GTTGTTCAGTTTCCATGTAGTTGTGTGGTTTTGAGTGAGTTTCTTAATCCTGGGTTCTAGTTTGATTACACTGTGGTCTGAGAGACAGTTTGTTATAATTTCTGTTCTTTTGCATTTGCTGAGGAGTGCTTTAATTCCAACTGTATGGTCAATTTTGGAATAAGTGCAACATGGTGTGAGAAGAATGTATATTCTGTTGATTTGGGGTGGAGAGTTCTGTAGATGTCTACTAGGTCCACTTGGTGCAGAGCTGAGTTCAAGTCCTGGATATCCTTGTTAACTTTCTGTCTTATTGATCTGTCTAATGTTGACAGTGGAGTGTTAAAGTCTCCCATCGTTATTGTGTGGGAGTCTAAGTCTCTTTGTAAGTCTCTAAGGACTTGTTTTATGAATCTGGGTGCTCCTGTGTTGGGTGCATATATATTTAGGATAGTTAGCTTTTCTTGTTGAATTGATCCCTTTATCATTATGTAATGGCCTTCTTTGTCTCTTTTGATCTTT
>NW_012105054.1:1301968-1305173 GCF_000951045.1 Mandrillus leucophaeus | reverse complement strand
TTTTAATTGGAGCATTTAGCCCATTTACACATTTAAGGTTAATATTGTTATGTGTGAATTTGATCCTGTCATTATGATGTTGGCTGGTTATTTTGCTCATTAGTTGATGCAGTTTCTTCCTAGCATTGATGGTCTTTACAATTTGGCATGTTTTTGCAGTGGCTGGTACTGGTTGTTCCTTTCCATATTTAGTTCTTCCTTCAGGAGCTCTTGTAGGGCTGGCCTGGTGGTGACAAAATCTCTCAGCATTTGCTTGCCTGTACAGGATTTTATTTCTCCTCCACTTATGAAGCTTAGTTTGGCTGGATATGAAATTCTGGGTTGAAATTTCTTTTCTTTAAGAATGTTGAATATTGGTCACCACTCTCTTCTGTCTTGTAGAGTTCCTGCCAAGAGATCTGCTGTTAGTCTGATGGGCTTCCCTTTGCGGGTAACCGAACCTTTCTCTCTGGCTGCCCTTAACATTCTTTCCTTCATTTCAACTTTGGTGAATCTGACAATTATGTGTCTTGGAGTTGCTTTTCTTGAGGAGTATCTTTGTGGCATTCTCTGTATTTCCTGAATTTGAATGTTGGCCTGCCTTGATAGGTTGGGGAAGTTCTCCTGGATAATATCCTGCAGAGTGTTTTCCAACTTGGTTCCATTCTTCCCGTCAGTTTCAGGTACACCAATCAGACGTATTTTTGGTCTTTTCACACAGTCCCATATTCCTTGGAGGTGTTGTTCATTTCTTTTTACTCTTTTTTCTCTAAACTTCTCTCCTCACTTCATTTCATTCATTTGATCTTCAATCACTGATACCCTTTCTTCCAGTTGATTGAATTGGTTACTGAAGCTTCTGCATTCGTCACGTAGTTCTCGTGCCATGGTTTTCAGCTTCATCAGGTCATTTAAGGACTTCTCTATCCTGGTTTTTCTGTTTAACCATTTGTCTCATCTTTTTTCAAGGTTTTTATCTTCTTTGCGATGGGAACTTCCTCCTTTAGCTTGGAGAAGTTTGATCATCTGAAGTCTTCTCTCAACTCATCAAAGTCATTCTCCGTCCATTGTTGCTCAGTTGCTGGGGAGGAGCTGCATTCCTTTGGAAGGGGAGAGGAGCTCCAATTTTTAGAATTTTCAGCTTTTCTGCTCTGTTTTTTCCCCATCTTTGTGGTTTTATCTATCTCTGGTCTTTGATGATGGTGACATACAGATGGAATTTTGGTGTGAATGTCCTTTCCATTTGTTAGTTTTCCTTCTAACAGTCAGGATCCGCAGCTGTAGGTCTGTTGGAGTTTGCTGGAGGTCCACTCCAGACCCTGTTTGCCTGGGTATCAGCAGTGGAGGCTGCAGAACAGTCAATATTGCTGAACAGAAAATGTTGCTGCCTGATCATTCCTCTGGAAGTTTCCTCTCAGAGGGGTACCTGGCCATGTGAGGTGTCAGTCTGCCCCTATTTGGGGGTGCCTCCCAGTTAGGCTACTCGGGGGTCAGGGACCCACTTGAGGAGGCAGTCTGTCCATTCTCAGGTCTCAAGCTCTGTGCTGGGAGAACCACTACTCTCTTCAAAGCTGTTAGACAGGGACATTTAAATCTGCAGAAGTTTCTGCTGCCTTTTGTTTGGCTATGCCCTGCCCCCAGAGGTGGAGTCTACAGAGGCAGGCAAGGCTCCTTGAGTTGTGGTGGCCTCCACCCAGTTTGAGCTTCCTGGCCGCTTTGTTTACCTACTCAAGCCTCAGCAATGCCCCTGCCCCTGCATCGCTGCCACCTTGCAGTTCGATCTCAGACTGCTGTGCTAGCAATGAGGGAGGCCCCATGTGCGTGGGACCCTCTGAGCCAGGCTTGGGATGTAATCTCCTGGTGTGTCATTTGCTAGGACCCTTGGAAAAGTGCAGTATTAAGGTGAGTGACCTGATTTTCCAGGTGCTGTGTGTCATGGTTTCCCTTGGCTAGGAAAAGGAATTCCCTGACTCCTGGTGCTTTCAGGGTGAGGTGATGCTTCACCCTGCTTCGGCTCTCATAGTGGGCTGCACCCATTGTCCTGCACCCACTGTCTGACATGCCCCAGTGAGATAAACCCAGTACCTCAGTTGGAAATGCAGAAATCACCTGTCTTCTGTGTCACTCACACTGAGAGCTGTGGACTGCAGCTGTTCCTATTCGGCCATCCTGGAACATTTTTAAAATAATTTCTGAGTAGAAAAAGTTTTTAGATTTCATGTGCAATAAATAATCACTTACAAATAAACTGTCATGTCAAATATATATTGTTTTAATAAAACAGGTGATTGAGTTCAAATCTACAAAATTCTTCATTTCATTCAAAATTTCTCACATTTTAATATTCTCCTGGATTTGTGTCATTTTAAAATTTCTAGGAATTTTTGCATCTTTAATTAAGGTCTGATGATCTCATGTCTAGTATATCATGTTAGACATTATCTTCTGACTTGATTCTTCACTTTATTCTCCTTCTCCAATCTAGATGTTACCATGTTGGTAAAGAAGTTTCTTTCAATTCTCTGGAGTATAAATCATGACATTCCTTTGTCAAGTTTCTACAGAACTCTCTTATCTGTTAGTTTCAGTCTCAATGACTCTGCCTATTTTAAAGATCCTATCCTTGCACCTGAAGCAATCCTAAATTTCCTTTCCAAAATATACTCCCTCATATGAATTTTAGCTTAAGTCAAACCAGTCTCCTCACAGTTACCTAATTATGCATAAATGCATAAGGAAGTCCATGCGTATGTGTTATTTTTGGAGTAATTTTCAGATATAGTGGCTCCCTACCTAAGACACATATTTTTCCTTCTCTGCAAATTCTTCTCATCCTTTAATGCCTAGCCAAAGCGTGCTTTCTTCTGGAAAGTATTTAAACATCTTCTGCCCATTGTTATCTCCCCTTTTCCTGAATTCCTAAGAGTATTAGGAATCTGAATTGATGCTTTCCAGGGGTTGGTTAGCAGGCCAGAGGGTAAATTTTTAGTGACTCACATTAATTGACAGCTCTGTTCCTCACCTTAACTTATTAGGGCTTCTGTCTTTTGACTCTTTTGCCTTCACTTCACACCAGGATTTCATTGTCAGAAATGTAGATATATTGTGAAATGTCTTTTGTGAAATTTGGGCGAGAAACATTAGTATTACATATTTTAATATGTTAATATAATATATATCAGTAAGAAATATACTGACGTGTAATAATTTTTTTTTTTTTTTTTTT
>NW_012105054.1:1297374-1301918 GCF_000951045.1 Mandrillus leucophaeus | reverse complement strand
CAGTTGCTCCTTCCTTTCTCCCTTTAAATATTTCTCAAATTCATGATCTGTCTCACAAAGTCAAAAACAAACAAACAAACAAACAAAAAACAACACACACAGGAAAGAAGCAAGGCTCTAAACAGGAATAAATGATAGGCCAAAACCTAAAAGAAAACTTCGTATACCATCCAAGGAACACAATGACACTTAGGATTCGCCTGGTGCACTGAGTCTCCAGAGAATAGTGTCAGATTCCAGAACTCTATCTCCAGCAATCTAGGGAGGGTTTTTGTTTTTTTTTGTTTTTTTTTGTTTTTTTTTTAATTCCCAACTGCTGGTTCACAACATTTAAAAAAAATCAACAAAACAAAATAAAATAAGTGGTTCTATGAAACATTTAGTAAGAAGGTCTTTATTCTTCAAAATAAATGGCAGATAGCTATTTAAAACACAGTTTCTTAATTTGTGTTTTATTTCAACAGAAGAGAATTGAGTAAAGAAAATGAATTAATTGCCTTTAGTTGAAGGATATTTGGGTATTATCATTTTTCAATTTGGTTCATAATAAATATATAAATAATTTAGATCACTTGGCAATGGTACCATATTCTTTTAAAACAAATATCCTGTAGAGTGGGGATATGCCAATCTATGAGAAGTTTAATTCAGACTTATAGCAGCTTTCCATTGCCTCTTTCTCCTGTTTTATCTTTTGCATTGCTTCTATAGTTACTCTTCTATGATAAAAATCCTGAAGATGTTGCTTTCATGAATAATATCCTCATGATCATTATTGGTGGTCTTCTGGATGTACAGTCCTGAGTGTAGCAAACACCAGTGTTCCTGGTTGGACACCCCTACCTCTAAACGGCTCTACCAAGGACTCCTGCTCTAATGACATGGGCTCTTTTGCAGGTCCCTGAAATCACCACACGTCCTGTGTCTCTACACATGCTCTTCCCTCTGATGAATACACTCATCCTTACTGTTGCATCCAGGAAAATGCTTTCTCTCCCCCAAATTCAGCCCAGCTGTCATGCCCTCGTGAAACTCACCTGACCACCCAAGCAGAATTAGCAGCTATCTCTTATACCATATCTCTTATACCGTAGCTATTTCTATCTATCCTGTTTTTAATATGGTTTGTCATTATCTATTTCCTTTTCTAATATTTTTCCTTTGAAATACAAGTTCTTCAATTTTGGGGACCGTGACTTCATCTGGTGGCATCTCTGTCTTGTCACACAGTGAATGCTTAATAAATCTTTGTTGAAATAGTAAATGGATGAATGAACATCAGTATTTTAGAACCCTGAACACCGAAGGCAGAATCAATCATTTATCATGTCTTCAATCCTATACCCATGCTTCGAAATACTCTTCTAAATCATGATTTTAAGTGAATTCTAGTAAGCATGTCACAACTTTTTCTGCACCTTTGCCTCAAAGGGCCATGGCCATTTTCTGACGTGAAAGGAGGGGGACAAGTTTTTATTTACTTGAGGTTCTTATTCACTTGGGACCTAGAAGCTGCTATATTCTTGTCACGATGACTGGTGGAATGGGCCTGAGTACCATATATTAAAAAAGTGTTTTCTTAGGCCAGGTTTTGGAAATACAAGGCAATTGTAATGTGGTGCTTTCTAAATATGGGGTATACAGAAGAGCTAACATTTTTTTCACTTGTAAGTGAACTAATTAGCATTTACATATACTAATAACTTTCAGAATTATTAATGAATTTGCACTTAGGTGATTCTTTAAAAAGAGAGTCTACTTACCAGGCTTTGGCAGAAAGTGAAGCCCCAAGTGGCTGGTGTTGGACCCACCGAAGGCCGCCACTAAGTGTGCACTTGCTGTAGCTTGGTGCTTTCTGCAAGTCACAAACTTGACTACGGTTCTCTTCTTTTTGTTTTCCCTTCAGCAAATGATGAGAACAACTAGTAGCATATGGAAGCATTTCCACACTGTGAGTTATTCTGAGGGGGAAAAATGTAATTTGCAAATTCTGTCAAATGAAACAGTCATTTCCAAATGTTACTACAATGTTCAAACACATCCTTGTGTGTCAGAAGTGTCCTGCAGATGTTTTAAAAAAAAAAAAAATCCTCCGGGGCTGGAAATGAGGAGGATGAAAAAGTACAAGAAGCTTGTCCTACAGTCATTGTTCCAGACAGACAGGGAGACCCTCCTCAGTCACTGCTTCTGCAGCATCAGCCTCATCACAAAGCTAGCTCAATTATCTTCAAATAACCACATGTTGCAAGCAGCTGTCTACCAGGAAAAAGGACTGCAGTAACTACATTTGTGGACAAGATGATACCTAAAGATCAGGACAAAACAAACAAACAGCTTCTTGCAAGTCCCTCTGCTTCTGTGGACTTGCCTTGTCAAGGCAGGCAGTGAGTGTTTCAAGACTGAGGGAAGGAAGCAGTAGTCAGTAGTCCCCATGGTGGGTTTTGAGTGGGTCTTTAAGCATTTGAATGTGAATGAGTGGTATGGGTAACAGGAAGAATAAAGACAATGCTGTTGTAAACGCCAGAGTTGTGGTTAGGCAGACAATGTCACAGAGGAACAGAATTACACAACTTTATAAGAATACATTCTTAACTCAATTTGTTAAAATAGAAGAACAAAATCGGACAAGAGAGATCCATTGTGGGATATATCAGCACACCAATAGAAGATGGGATAGAGAGCAGGAAAAAATATCTGTTTGTTTACGGATAGTAGAATAGGCTTAGAGCCACGCGGAGACAGCAGTAAACAGGGCGCCACACTTGCTTGCAGGGCCACAGAAGCTTCTCCAGGATATTAACGGGGCTTGTTTCCCAACAGATTTATGGAAGAGGAAAAAAGTGATCAAAATAGGTGAAGCCTACTCTTGACACAATAGCTGTCACGTTTTGAAAGCAGGAGGAATATAATACATGGTAAAAACTGATAAAACTCTATCTATCATCCGAACACCAGAGAGGCCTCTGTAGGAGATATTCTTTACTAACAGCCTCAATAAACAAACTGGTCAATTTCTCTATGCGTTTGGTTGTTTTAGACTTAAACTACATTTTAATTTATGGGGAAGAAGAAAGGGGAACACAAGATTACATTAATAACTGGCAAGAAATTTACTGTGAGTGGTAACATGCTGCTAAACAGATTCAAAAGCAGAAATGTAAAGAAAGATAGTGTTTGTTTTTGAGTTTTTGTTGTTGTTGTTGTTGTTGTTGTTGATTGCAAGACAAGAAGTATGCTTCAAAGCTGCCTAAGAAAAGTTATTTCTGTGTTACAAAATTGAGACCATCTCCAGGACTGGACTATGAGGTGCTCTGGAATTCTCCTGAGCATGTGGTTTATACGGGTTATCTCAATTAATTCTAACAACACCCCCATGACATATGCATGGTGTGTTATTCTATTTGACAGTTAAGGAAACTACAGCTTAGGGAGCTAAAGATCACAGAGCTGAGAGATAAAGGGGGAGAGAATTCTCACCCAGGCTGCCAGAATCCAGACCCTCCCAGTCTTAACTAGCATCCCATGACAGTGAAAGTGAGCCTCTCCATGACACCCTGCGACCAGCAAAGCCAGCAATGCTCATCACGAGGTCTCTGACTTCTCCCCAGTTTAGTGATCCCTCCATTTCTTACAACAGGTAAAAGGACTTGGTGTATGCCTGCAAATACACCAAATTAAAAATAAGCTAACACATGAAAGAGAATTGATATCTACATGAACTTTGACTTTTTGGAAGTTCACAAAGTTTGTATGAAGGAAGCAAGAGAAATGATATCTACGTGAACTTTGACTTTTTGGAAGTTCGCAAAGTTTGTATGAAGGAAGCATCAGAAGAAACAGGAAATAATCATGATTGTTCAGCAAATAAACCTCATTCAACAAAGTTCCACGTGTTCTAAGTTCTATCCAGGTCGATCCTTGGTTTGCCTTTTTTTTTTTTCCCCCTTTCACTTCTTTCTGACATCCAGTGCTTTCTATACCTGCTTGACACAGTGGAGATCACTAAAGCCAGGAAACAAAATAACCTTCATTGTGTTACTAGTAATGTGGATGACTTACTCTCTTTACTATATGTCTGTTTCCCATAATTTGGTTTAGGAGAAATGAGTCCAGCCACACGCATAGCCATTTGTAAAGCAATCAGTAACATATAAAAGTGAATTCAATAAGTATTTTTTAAATTGTTTTATTTTATTTTATTATTATTATTTACTACACTTCAAGTTCTAGGGTACATGTGCACAACATGCAGGTTTGTTACATGTGTATACATGTGCCATGTTGGTGTGCTGCACCCATTAACTCGTCATTTACACTAGATATATCTCCTAATGCTATCCCTACCCCTTCCCCCAACCCCATGACAGGCCCTGGTGTGTGATGTTCCCCTTCCTGTGTCCAAGTGTTCTCATTGTTCAATTCCCACCTATAAGTGAGAACATGTGGTGTTTGGTTTTCTGTCCTTGCGATAGTTTGCTAAGAATGATGGTTTCCAGCTTCATCCATGTCCCTGCAAAGGACATGAACTCATCCTTTTTTATGGC
>NW_012105054.1:1296792-1297130 GCF_000951045.1 Mandrillus leucophaeus | reverse complement strand
TTGTTTGAGTTCTTTGTAGATTCTGGATATTAGCCCTTTGTCAGATGAGTAGATTGCAAAAATTTTCTCCCATTCTGTAGGTTGCTTGTTCACTCCGATGGTTGTGTCTTTTGCTGTGCAGAAGCTCTTTAGTTTAATTAGATCCCATTTGTGAATTTTGGCTTTTGTTGCCATTGTTTTTGGTGTTTTAGACATGAAGTCCTTGCCCATGCCTATGCCCTGAATGGTATTGCCTAGGTTTTCTACAGTTTTAGGTCTAACATTTAAGTCTCTAATCCATTTTGAATTAATTTTTGTATAAGGTGTAAGGAAGGGATCCAGTTTCAGCTTTCTACATA
>NW_012105054.1:1283319-1296034 GCF_000951045.1 Mandrillus leucophaeus | reverse complement strand
TAAATTACCTTGGGCAGTATGGCCATTTTCATGATAGTGATTCTTCCTATCCATGAGCATGGAATGTTCTTCCATTTGCTTGTGTCCTCTTTTATTTCACTGAGCAGTGGTTTGTATTTTTCCTTGAAGAGGTCCTTCACATCCCTTGTAAGTTGGATTCCTAGGTATTTTATTCTACTTGTAGTAATTATGAATGGAAGTTGACTCATGATTTGGCTCTCTGTCTGTTATTGGTGTATAAAAATGATTGTGATTTTTTGCACATTGATTTTGTATCCTGAGACATTGCTGAAGTTGCTTATCAGCCTAAGTAGGTTTTGGGCTGAGACAATGGGGTTTTCTAAATATACAATCATGTCATCTGCAAACAGGGACAATTTGACTTCCTCTTTTCCTAACTGAATACACTTTATTTCTTTCTCCTGCCTGAATGCCCTGGCCAGAACTTCCAACACTATGTTGAATAGCAGTGGTGAGAGAGGGCATCCCTGTCTCTGTCTCTTATACACATCTAGATGTGTATAAGAGACAGCTCCCAAAGTGCTGGGATTACAGGAGTGAGTCAACGTGCCTGGCCTGATGTGTAATAATTTTACATTGATTCATGAGAGATAGACACATCATCTCAAAGGTTCTTGAAGACTAAAACTTCCTTTGATATCCCCCAGAAGGAGCTGCTGGTTGAAAGAGAGCCTTGTCATAAGAGAGAGCTATTCTATCCTTCTGAGGCAGCTTCTGGTGGCTCTAAAGGTGACACAGCCTGGATTTTGACTTTCAGAATTTAGGGGAAATTATTCACCTGTATTACTGTTTCTTAAAATAAGAGTAATGGTGATAGAGTTTGGTAAAGTGATATAATAATATATCTATAAATCCTTTGGGAAACCATCTAGATCAACATAAGAAGGGAAAACCTAACTAAAATTACGGATTAATTTCAATGTGGTTATCTATTATTTTATAGCTTTGCAGGCTTTATTCAACAAATACGTGTTGAGCATATATATGTGTATCATGCAGTATTAGAGGCACTGCAGTAGAGCAGAGAAAAGAAGCAAACAAAAATCCCTTTTCTTATGTAGTTTTCATTCTAGAGACGAGAGCTACACAATGAACATGGCAAATAATTACAGGGCATAGCACATCTGAAAGTGGTAAGCACTAAAGCAGGGAAAGGCTATGGCATTGAGGGCAGATGGTTACAATTTTAAATAGAATGGGCAGAAAGATGCTACTGAGAAGGTAACATTGAATGAAAGCTCCAAATTGCTGAGGAAGTAAAATCAGTTAATTCCTGGGAAAAGAGCCTTTCAGTAGAAAAGCAGAGAAACTGCAAAGAAAATGGTGCAGGTGGGTGTTTGTTTACCATGAGCAAGAAATGGTAATGGGACCTCGATGGCTGCATTGGAGGAAGCCACAGAGAGAGTAGTAAGAAATGAAAGCAAAAAGGAAAAAGGACCAGCCTATGTAGGGCATCAAGTCATAAGGATGCAGTTTTCGCCTGTAGTCCCAACCACTTGGGGGGCTGAGGCAGGGGATTTGCTTGAACCCGGGAGGCAGAGGTTGCCGTGAGCCAAGATGGCACCACTGCACTCCAGCCTGGTGACAGAGCGAGACTCCGTCTCAGGCAAAAAAAAAGATGCCTACAATCTGCAATAGAGGATAAATGGAATGAAAGAATAATCTCCTTTAATCAAAGTGGCAAGGCCAAGCTATGAGAGGATATCACTACTGGTATTTTAGCAGAGTCACATGGACCTACCTCAACTCTACAACTTTTAAGTTGAAGTGGGGCTAGGGAAAAAATGAGTTGCTTAATAAAAAATAAACATTAGATTTGCCTTGTACTGTCCACAGTGTTGACTGTTGGGAGAAGTGCTTATTTTTTTTAATGGAAATAAAATAAATGCACTGAATAAAATTAATTTTAAAATTAACTTCTTAACTTTTTTTTTTTTTTTGACTGAGTCTCTCTCTGTTCCTCAGGCTGGAGTGCAGTGGCACAGTCTTGGCTCACTGCAACCTCTGCCTCCAAGGTTCAAGCAATTCTGTTGCCTCAGCCTCTCAAGTACCTGGGACTACAGGCGCCTGCCACCACACCCGGCTAATTTTTTGTATTTTTAGTAGAGACAGGATTTCACCGTGTTAGCCAGGATGGTCTCGATCTCCTGACCTTGTCATCCACCCACTTCAGCCTCCCAAAGTGTTGGGATTACAGGCGTGAGCCACCGTGCTCAGCCAAAATTAACTTCTTGATTACATTTGCCACTATTTAGAAAATGATAAAAATAAAAATAAAAGCACTGCACATAAAAATATATGGAGCTTTCTGGTGTCCAGTCCAGCAGGCAGATAAGGAGCTGAGAAGTCACCACTCCAGTCTAGCAACCTAAAAGCTAAACAAACTGAAAAATCAACAGCTCATTTTAGAATCGTCAGAGAGGTGACATCACAGGGAAAACCATTGTCCCTCAAATTGGAGAAACAGATGGATACAGAGAATCACAACATAGAGCAGAGCAAAAACCCACAAGCAAAACCACCATGGGAACCAGTGCTGGGATACAGAAACTGGAGCTGTAATTGACAGATAGCTGGAGGCTTGTTTACTGTGGATAAGTCTGAGAGTTAAAAATGCCGCGGGGGGACCCAGTCATAAGGGACCCTCATGTTTCTGTGAATTTTACCTCCAGAAGCTCTGTGAGGCATTCGCAGTGAAAGTGAGAAAAAAAAAAAATTCTCTCCTGCTTCTTGCAGGGAAAGGGGAAAAGGAATCCTTTCAAAATACGCTAGGGCATTCTGTTCTTCTTAACAAGGCCTGTCCTTGGGAGAAACTGTTTTACCAGAGCCCAACTTTGGAAGTTTTGTCCGAGCCTAATCCACTTGAGAGATACCCAACTTGAGCCTCTGTTAACCTTCCACTTGTGGAAAAAGAAAAAAATTCCAGCTCCTTCTGGCTATCCTGTTTCATGCAATGCTAGCGGATGGGACTAGGGGCTAGGGGACTTGAGATACACTGGTGAAGTTCACAGTCCACAGGGCACAGGCTTACCAAAAACTGAGGCCAAACCATGTCACTCTAGAATAATTTTCCTCCCCTGACACCTGACTGTTATATTACTAAAGACTTATACACCTCCGTTTCTTTCTTTTACCCAGTATTTCAAGTCTACCTTCCAACAAAAAACCACCAAGGCATATTAAAAGGCAAAAAACACTTTGAAGAGACTGAACAAGATATGAGAACCAGAGTTAGACAGGGCAGTAATGTTGGAATCATCAGACCAGGAATTTAAAACAATGATGATTAATATGCTAATGGATCTAATCGAAAAGGAAGACAATAGATAATGGATAGTGTAAGTGGAGAGATAGAAATTTGAAGAATGTATCAAAAAGAAATATGAGAGATTAAAAACACTTTAACAGAAATGAGGAATACCTTTAATGGGTTACTATTATACTGGACACAGCTGAGTAAAGAACTTCTGAGTTTGAAGATATGACAATAAAAACTTCCAAAACTGAAAAGGAAAGAAAAAAAAAAAACCCAGAACAGAATATCCAAGGATTATGGGACAACTACAAAAAGTGTAACATATGTGTAATGGGGATACCAGAAGGAGGAGAAAGAGAGAAAGAAATAGAAGCAATATTTAAAGCAATAATGACTGAGAATGTCCCCAAATTCATGCCAGACATTAAATCACAGATCTAGGAAGCTTGAAGAGAAGCAAGCAGGGTAAATGCCAAAATAATTAAGCATATCATATTCAAACTTTAGAAAGTCAAAGAAAAAAATATTGAAAGAAACCAGAGGAGGGGAAAAACACACCTTATCTATGTGAAGTGAGATAGAGGAACAAAGATAATAATTACATCTAGCAAGCAAGACAGTGGTATGACATATTTACAGTGTTGAGAGGAGAAAAACCCCACCAAGTTAGGTTTCTGTATTCTTAACATTATCTTGCAAAACTGAAGAATAAACAAAGGCTTTCTCAGACAAACAGAAATGGAAGAAATTTGTTGCCAGAAGACCTCCTTGCAAGAAATATTAAAAGAAGTTATTTAGAAGAAAGAAAAGTTATATAGGTCAGATTCTCAGTTCTACATAAAGAAGGGAAAAGCGTCAGAGAAGGAATCAGTGAAGGTTAAATAAAAACTTATTTTTCTTTTTATTAATTTTAAGTTGGAGGTCTCAATACCCCTCTTTCAGAAAGGGACGAATCTAGCAGGCAGAAAATCAGTAAGGGCATAGTTGAATTCAACAGTCCCATCAATCAACTGAATGAATATAATTGACATCTATCAACTACTTCATCCAGAAACAGCAGAATACACATCATTCTCAAGCTCACGTGGAACATACAGCAAGATAGTCCACATCCTGGGCCATAAAACACACCTTAGCAAATTTAAGAGAATAAAAATCATGCATTTTCTGCTCTCAGACTGAAATG
This sequence comes from Mandrillus leucophaeus, assembly GCF_000951045.1. Lineage (NCBI taxonomy): Eukaryota > Metazoa > Chordata > Mammalia > Primates > Cercopithecidae > Mandrillus > Mandrillus leucophaeus. The sequence goes on along the minus strand of NW_012105054.1, from coordinate 1,291,571 downwards.
GAATTAAACCAGAAATCAGTAACAGAAGAATAGATGGAAAAACCTCATAATATTTGGAGATTAAACTATACATTTTTAAATAGCACATGGGACAAAGAAGAAATCTCAAGAGAAATTTAAAAATACTGTAAACTAAATAAAAATGAAAATACAACTCATAAATAGTTGTAGGGTGCAGCAAAAGGAGTGCCTCAAAGGAAATTTATAGCATTGCTGCATATATTAGAAAAGAAGAAAGACCTAAAATCAATAATCTAAGCTCCCACCTTATGATACTAGGAAGAGCAAATGAAATCCAAATAAGCAAAAGAAAAGAAATCATAAAAATTAGAATGGAAATCAACGAAATTGAAATAGGAAGTCAATAGAGAAAATCAACAAAATCAAAAGCTGGTTCTTTAAAATGATTAGTAAAATAAATAAAGCTTTACCCAGACTGAAAAAAAAAGAGGAGACACAAATTACTAATGTCAGAAATGGAAGACAGGATGTGAGTACAGATCTCATGCACATTAAAAAGATAATAAAGGAATAATATGAACAACTCTGTGCCCAATAACTTGATAAGCTAGATGAAATTGATCAATTCCTTGAAAGACAGATCTGCCAAAACTCCCATAAGAAAAAATAAGCAATCTAATTAGGCATAGATTTTTTAAAGAAATTGAATCAGTAATTAATAACCTTCCAAAACTGAAAGCAGAAGGCCCATATGAGTTTACTGTTAAATTCTACAAAACATTTAAGGAAAAAAAAAATACACAATTTTGCTGCAATCTCTTCTAGAATATAGAATCAGAGAGAATAGTGCCTTACTCATTCTATGAGACCAGCATTACTCTAATATCAAAAGCAGAAATATACATTATTAGAAAATAAAATGAGAGGCCAATATCTCTCATGGACATAGATGCTAAAAGAGAAAAACTAAAAAAAAAAAAAGAAAAGAAAAGAAAATCCACAATCTAAAAACATGTATCTAAATCAATAGATTTATCAATATCTAAAAACTTGTATACCGTGAACAAATGGGATTTGTCCTAGGTATTCAAGACTAGGTCAACATTTGAAAATCAATTAATGAAATTCATTACATTGATAGGTTAAAGAAGAAAAACCACACAATCATATCAATAGATGCAGAAAAAGTATTTGACAAAATCCAACACCCATTCATGGTAAAAACTCTCAACAAACTAGAAATAGAGGAGAATTTCCTCAACTTAATAAAGACTTTACAAAAAAATCTACAGCTAAGATCTTACTTAATGGCGAGAAATTCAAAGCTTTCCTATTGAGATAAAAAATAAGGCAATGATGTCTTTGCCTTACAACATCATACTAAAAGCTGTGGTTAATGAAATAAGACAAGAAAATAAAATGAAAGTTATACAGATTGAGAAGAAAAAAATAACTGTTTGTTTGCTGATGACATAATCATATACATTTAAAAAGTCTGAAACAATGGACAAAAAAAAAAACTGGAACTAATAACTATTATAGTGGGGTTGTAGGCTACAAGGTTAAAATAAAAACGTCAATTGGTATACTAGCAAGGAACAAGGGAATTTGAAATTAAACACACATTGTCATTTATACATTAGCACCCCCAAAAATGAAACACTTAGGTGTAGATCTAACCAAATACATATAAGACATATTTGTGAATACGTCTTACACAGCGTGAAGTTTATCAGTACAAATACGTATGAGGAAAAGTACATAATTCTGACAAAGGCAGCAAAGGAGAACTAAATAAATAGTGAGATATTTCATGTTCACAGATAGGAAGACTCAATATTGTCAAAATACCAATTCTTCCAAAATTGATCTATAGATTCAATGCAATACCAATAGACATCCCAGCAACTTACTCTGTGGATATTAACAGACTAACTACAAAGTTTATACAGAGAGGCAAAACACTCAGAATAGGCAATATCATATTGAAGGAGGACAACAAAGTTGGTTGGATAAATGACACTACTGACTTCAAAACTTGCTATAACGCCACAATAAACAAGAGAGTGTGGAATAGAAAGTCCTGAAATAGACCTACATAAGTATAGCAACTGATCTTTGACAAAGGGGAAAGCAATACAATGCAGCAAAGACAGTCTTTTCAACAAAAGATGCTGGAACAACTGGACATCTACATGAAAAATGATGAATCTAGACACAGAACTTACATTTTCCATCAAAAATAACTCAAGATGGATCATAGATCTAAATGTAAATGAAAAATTATAAAATCTGAATACATAACATAGGGAAAAACCTACATGACCTCGGGTATGGCAATGACTTTTAATTTTATTAATTTTTAATTTTAAAAGTTTATAGAGACAGGGTTCTTGTTCTGTTGCTCAGGCTTGTCTTGAGCTCCTGGCTTCAAGCAACTCTCTCACTTTGGCCTCCCAAAGTGCTGTACAACATCAAAGGCATAATCTATAAAAGAAATAGTTGGTGATCAGAACTTCATTAAGCTTCATTAAAATTAAAAATTTCTACTCTGTGAAAGACAATATCAAGAGAATGAGAAGACAATCCACAGAGTGGAGGAAAGTATTTGCAAAAGACATACTTAATAAAGAAGTGCTATCCAAAATAGCCAAAAAACTCTTAAAACTCAACAACAAGAAAATAAACAACCTAATTAAAAAATGAGCACAAGAGCTGAAACAGACACCTCACCAAAGAAGATATACAGATGGCAAACAAACATATGAAAAGATGATCAACATCATATGCGATTAATGAATAGCAAATTGAAACAACAATGAAACATATCTATTAAGAGACCAAAATCCAAAATCACTGACAACACTAAATGCTGACAAGGATGTGGAACAAGCGGAACTCTTATTTATTGCTGGTAGAAATGCAAAATGGTACAGTATTGTATTTTGAAAGATAGTTTGGCAGTTCTTTATAAAGCTGAACATACTCTTAACATATGATCCAGCAACCATGCTCCTTGGTACTTACTCAAGTGAATGAAAATTTATGTTGATACAAAAATGTGAACAAGGATGTTTATAGCAACTTCACTCATAATTGCCAAGACTTGAAAGCTTCTAAAATGTCATTCTGTAGGTAGGTGAATGAATAAATAAACTGTGGTACAACCAGGCAATAGAGTATTACTCAATGCTAAAAATAAATAAGCTATCAAGCCATGAAAAGATGTGGAGGACACATACATGTATATTAATAAGTGAAAGAAGCCAATCCGAAAAGTCTACACACTTTATGATTTCACCTCTGACATTTTGGAAAAGGCAAAACTATGGAGACAGTAAAAAGGTTAATGGTTTCCAGGGGTTAGGGGAGAGGAAGGATGAATAGGCAGAACACAGAGGATTTTTAGGGCAGTGAAACTATTCTGTCTGACACTATAAAGGTAGTAATTATACGACGTCCAAACTCATAGAATATACGACATCAAGAGAGAGCCCTAAAGTGAACTACGGACTTTGAGTAATAACGATGTGTCACTGTAGGTTTACTGACTGTATCGTGTACCACTCTTGTGGGGTTGTTGATAGCGGGGAAGATTGTGTACATGGGAAGGTGGAATGTGGGGGACATAGGGGAATTCTCTGTACTGTCCACTTCGTTTTTCTGTTAATCTAAAACTACTCTAGAACATAACGTGGTATTTTTTGTTTCTTTCTTTCTTTCTTTTTTTTTTTTTTTGAGATGGAATCTCACTCTGTCGCCCAGGCTGGAGTGCAGTGGCACAATCTCTGCTCACTGCAACCTCTGCCTCCCGGTTTCACGCAATTCTCCTGCCTCAGCCTCCCGAGTAGCTGGGATTACAGGATTGTGCTAAAGCTCTTTTCAGAGGCAAATTCATGCCATTAATAGTATCATTAATAGAAATGAAAGAATAAAATAAAGTAACTGAGGGTGAAATTTAAGATATTTAAAAGTATATTAAAAAAATCTAGAGCATATTGGAAATAGGAAATAATGAATAATAAAGTAGAATTCAGTGACATAGATAATAGAAAACCAATCAATTGATAAATCTAGGAACTAGTTCTTTGAAAAAGAAAAACAAGGCCGGGCATGGTGGCTCATGCCTGTAATCCCAGCACTTTTGGAGGCTGAGGCGGGCGAATCACGAGGTCAGGAGTTTGAGACAAGCCTGGTCAACATGATGCAATCCCATCTCTACTAAAAATACAAAAATTAGTCGAGCGTGGTGGCACGCACCTGTAGTCCCAGCTATCCGGAGGCTGACGCAAGAGAATCGCTTGAACCTGCCAGGCGGAAGTTGCAGTGAGCTGAGATCGTGCCACTGCACACCAGCCTGGGTGACAGAGTGAGACCCTGTCTTAAAAAAAAAAAAAAAAAAAAGAAAAAAAAAGAAGACACATTTTAGACAAAATTAATGTGAGTAGACAAATTAATTTAACCAGGGGAGTAAAAGAGGAAAACAAATGACAAGGAAGCATCTTTAACAAAAAATAGAAAAGAATACATAATATAGATATGGGTAATAGTTTTTAAAAATACAATGTGAAGTTTATCACGATATATTTGAAAATTTTTTTGAAAGAATAAAATTATGGAAGGTCTCTCTCTCTCTCTCACACACACACACACACACACACACACAACCACAAAGAAATAGACAACCTGATGGGCTGATGGGCCAATAACAATGTAAAAAACAACAACAAAAAAAAGAGCTTTCCAAGAAGTCATTTCCAAAAACAATGTCAGGTCCCAATGGTTTCACAGTTATACTCTTTCAGAATTTCAAGGAAGAGGTGATTCCCATGGTTTTTAACTGTTCCATGAAAAAAGTATGAGAAAGCGTTCCAATTCTTGGTGAACATAATTTGTACTGAAAGCTGGGCACATACACATCCAATAAAAATAACAACAATATCAACATGGATATAGATACATTAGTAGTGAAGAAAATAACCAGAAATACCATTTAATGATGAATTAAATGAATTGCTGCCTATGACCAAATGGAGTTTATGCCAGAAAACAAGAATGTGTGAACACTGTTCAATCATTAAATCAAAAGAGAGAAACCTCATAATCATGAAGTTTAAAAATAACCATATATCTCTCTCTATGCATATATATATATATACATATACACACACACATACACACACACACACGAGAGATTAAATATCATGTTAATAGTACTAGAAAGTAGGTGCTCATCAGGAATTTGCATATTACAGAAATAAGTTTAAATCGAATCTACTAAAAATGGGGATGGTTAACACTCAGAAAATAAAGCAAGGGATTATTTGCAACGTGTGAATAAAGGTTGTAATGATATCCCTTAAAAGCGAAATGACACTTTTACGTTTTCTAGAAGGGACAAGTATTTGCAGGAAACCCCATCCTGCCTTTTGAATCACCTGATTATGTGACCCAGTCAGAGGAAAGGCTTCTGTCCCTGGGGAATGTAGACATTTTAGGAGGCCTGAGTGAATGACATTCTGAGGGGAGCCACCTGGTCCACAGGAGGGGAGCTGAAGGAGCAACAGAGGACCTGGAAGGGAAGTCCAAGAGACTGGTATTTCAGGTCTCCTTCTCCTCTTCTTGATGGCTGCTCAACATTATCTGTTTTATATATTGAGGTCCAACTTAAGATTTTGTTTGAAAAGTGAGGTCCCAATTCTAACTGCAAAAAATAAATAAAACCCAACTTTGAAACTCACTCCTTAATCACTGAAATCAGTGTGAGCATTAAGAAATAAAATAAAATTTAAAACAACCTTCTCCCATAACATTTGAAAAAGTAGGAGCTTTTTTGAGACTATAAGCAGGCATACATCATGAAAACAGTTAAATACATGGAATTATTTTGGTGACTCTTATTTCAGCTCTTTATATCATTTGTGTGTGTGTGTGTATGTGTGTGTGTCTTAGTCTTACTCTCTCACTTGCACATAATCTCATGTTTGTGAGATGCCATGCTCTCTATCAGTGCCTTTGCCATAATATTAAGAATTGATTAGCAATTGCCAGGGGTCACAGTGGGAGCTGAGATTGACTGCAAACAGGCAAAACAGAACTTTTGCGGGTGATGGAAATATTGTATAAATGGATTATGATAAGGGTGGCATAGCTATGTAAATTTACTAAAATTCATTGAACTGTAGATCTAAACTGGGTGAATTTTATTGTGTATAAATTGTACCTCAATATAACTGATTCTTTTAAAAAAAGAATTGATGAAACATATTGCGATACTGCAATGCTGGAGTGTAACAGGGCACAGTTGCTAACCATTCACAATCCACGTCTTATTCTATAGCACCTGAACAGATACTTTGAAAGTTTGGCTAGAACATTATATCCTTTTTGTTTTTGTTTTTGTTTTTTTTTGACAGCCTCACTCTGTCAACCAGACTGGAGTGCAGTGGCACAATCTCATCTCATTGCAACCTCCATCTCCTGGACTCAAGCGATTCTCGTGTCTCAGCCTCCCAAGTAGCGGGAATTACAGGCACCCACCACCATGCCCAACTAATTTTTGTATTTTTAGTAGAGACAGGGTTTCACTATGTTGGCCAGGCTGTTCTTGAACTCCTGGCCTCAAGTGATCCCCCTGCCTCAGCCACCCAAAGTGATGGGATGACAAGAGTGAACCACTGTGCTCAGTGAGCATTAAGTCTTCTCAGGGGTACATTTAGCATGTCACCTTAAAGACTTAAAAGTCTTCTCATGCAATCTCACACTGGAAGTAGGAAGTAGAAGCAGGAATCTGATAATACCAAATCCCAAGTTACCAGGTTTCGACTCACCCTCCCTTTGTATAAGGCACTTATAGTGTCTTTCTAGTCATGTTTCTCAATCCAAATCCTATCATGTCTCCCCTGTTCTTCAATGACTTTTGTTGCTTAAAATTGCTTTCTATTCAAAGTCTTCAACACCTTTTTCTTCTTTAAATATGTAATATACATAGGCCATTTTACTCTGCCTTCCACTTATTTTTAACCTTTTATTTTTTACTACTCCACTTCACGTGTTTTAAGCTCTACATAAACTACATAACTTATAATTTTCTTTCCAAACTTTGCACATGTGAGCAATATTTTGGAAAGAAACATGGAATCTTGAAGTTGGAAGTGACAATTGAAATCCATTAGCCTGGTCTGCCGTGGAATACAGATACCCTGAGCGTCACCCGCTTTGCTGGGGAATATTTCTGGTTCCATGGAGCTCGCCACCTCTCCGGGAATCCATGGGCCTCCCCTTGTAAAGATCAAGAATGCAGGCAGACCAAAGAGAATAAAATATTGGTGTCTCACTGTTGAATGAAAGAACTGATTCTCTGACTTGCCAAATGCAGCATTTTCAAACTAGAAGTTGGGGTTTTAAAAGCTCTAAAAAAATTCAGTAGTCAGCAAAGCAACAAGTAGTGAAACATTATGTGGGAAGTAAATTTTACTTTCCTGATAACTTAAGACCATTGATTTACCTTCAGATAATAATTTTCTGAAGCTTTTTCTGTATGTGAATTAAGGGGAAATGGATTCCTTTAATATTCCATCCAAAAATCATTTGTTATGCTTCCCCATCCCTCAATCTAAAAATGTTCAGATCAAGTCTCTTTTTTTTTGAAGACTTTAAGGAGGCAATTAAGCAGTGAGGTAAAGATTATGCAGAATAAAGAGCACTGGCAGACATGAATTTAATTCCATTTGACTCTGAATCTTGACCTAGTTATGTGATTTAAATTTTCTGAGCCTCAGTTTCTGCATCTGGAAAGCGGGAGGAGTAATGGCTTCCTGAAGCATTGTGGTAAAGATAGCGACAATCTGTAGAAAGTGTCTCACCATGCCCGATTCACTGGCCTGGGTAGGCAGTGTGATTTTCTACATCTTCCCAAGTTGAATCCTGGGTTCTCATCAGCCAAGGCTCACCTTTCCAAGACGGTTCTTCCCACTTTCGTTAGTGTGCCATAAAATACACCACCAAACACTCCCCACTCCCAGGATGTCCTCTCACTAACCTCTCAATTTTTGAAAAGAACCACAGTCTTTCAAGGCCCACTTCAAGTGCTTTTTTTCTGAGCACGTATCTACATGCTCTTAGACAAACAAGGTCCCAGAAGCTCAGAGGGGCACAACAAGCAGCAGTCTGAGGTGGGAGTAGGAGCCCACATCCATCCATCCATCCATCCATCCGTCCATCCATCCATCCATCCATCCATCCACCCATCCTTCCACCCACCCACTCATCCACCCATCTAACCATTCACC
>NW_012105054.1:1274502-1282252 GCF_000951045.1 Mandrillus leucophaeus | reverse complement strand
AATGATCATGGTCAATATGGTAAAAAATAAAGCGCAGAAGAGGAACAGAGCATAGAGCAGTTGGCTTTAAAATTATAGACAGAGGAGCCAGGGAAGACAGTATGGAGAAGGGGATGTTTGCGTGATGCCCTAAAGAAGGTGAAAGAGGAAGTCATAGAGGTTTCTGGAGGAAGAGTACTCCCTGAGATAGAGCCTTCCAAATGCCAGAGGGGACCGGGAGCCAGGTGTGGCTGGAGCAAAGGGAAAGAGTAGAAGAGAGGGAAGGCATGAGGTCAGAGACCTAAGCCTAGATGCTGTGAGCCTTGGGCACCTTTGGCAAAATTTCAGCTTTTACTCTGAGTGACAGGAGAAACCAGTGGAGAGTTTTGAGCAGAGGGATATGGTCTGACACAGATTTAATAAGATATTTCTCCCTGTTTTGCACAAAACAGACTGTAAAGGATATAGTCTCTAGAATACAAAGGTGACCCCTAACAAGCCATTCCGTGTCCCCCCTTGGCCAGCATTCACACCCTTTAGTAGTGATAGTCCTCTCCCACCCTGAATCTGAGCTGGCTCTGGGATTGCCTTTAACCAGTGAATGTGATGCAGGTAATGCTGTGCTTGAGAAGGCCTGGTAGCTTTGGCTTTGTCAACTTTAGGGGCCCCAAGACTCCATGTTGGAAGTCCAACTACCCTGTTTGAGCGCTCTGTGAAGAGATCATGTGGAGAGGAAGAACCCCTGCGATGACACAAAGAGAACCGGAGGCCTAGATGTTCTAGACAAGCCTGTTAAGGACCGAATGTGGAAGAAGCCACCTTGGACACTCCATCCCGGCCTTCATCTGATGCAGCCACAGGAGAGGCTCCCGTGGAAATCCATCCAGCAGAGCCCAACTTAACCCCACAGAATCAGGAGAAATGATCAAATGAGTGTTGTTTGAAAACACTAAATTTAGGGGAGGCTGGAAGCAGAGGGCAAGGGCAGACTAGGAAAACCCATTCAGAGGCTGCTGTGGGGTTCCAGGCTGGGGATGAAGTTGGCTTTGGTCATAGGAGAAGTGGTAGAGAGTGGAGGGAAGTGGTCAGGCTCCATGTGTCTTAAAGGTAGAAGATTTTCTAAGGGATTGCATTGGAGGTGAGTTGCGAGAGAACCAGGAGGGAAGGATGACTGGAAGACTCCACCCGACTTGCGCTGAGCAGAGGCCGTGCACACCGGGGAGCCTCGGGGCCCACCCATGGAGGCCTGGCAACCTCCAGGTTGTCTCCACACGAGGGCTGGGCAGGGAGGTGACATCCTGTTACAAAGTGGCAAGATGATAACAAGAAGATCAGAAGCCAAAGCAGAAGGTGGTGGCCAAACCCCATAGAAATTCTCTGAGCCAAGAAGTGTGGTCCCTGAGTTTTTATAAGGTGTTGGTGGCTTCAGACGCAGGCCTTGAAGTAACCCTCAAAGCTACTGATCTGGCCTGGACACCATCTCACACTCTCAGCTTCTTGTAATTGCATAGTTTAACATGTTTTGTTTTCCTAGAAGCCTGATCTCTTTAAGCTGGGCAGGAGGCCTCTGTTTCTTCTTTAAATCCCCACAACACCTATAAGAGTGCTTACACAGAACAGAGTTTCAGTAAGTTCTTCTCTGATTCACACAGGGACTTCTTACCACAAAAGCCTCGCAGATCCAAGGCATTTTTTCCCTTCATAGATCCATGGGTAGTTCAGAGATAAAAGACAGTATTTTTATGTGTGAAAAACTGTCTTACTAAATGTCCCACTTCCTCGGGAAGCAATGCATTATTTTTCCCATCTGGCATATGCTAAATGGTTGTGAAAATACAGGAAGTTCCTGTGAATTTCCTCAAAAAAATCTTGACAGGCTTTGCACTATTTTGGACTATTCTGATTTGTATTATGACATTTAAACTGTGATAAAATAATATAAAACAATAAAGTAAAGGAAAACCTGGTCAGACAGTATGAAGCTTTCCTCACCTTCTGGGGTAACAAGTAAGAACATGTATATAAACAAAAAACAAGAGTGAAAACAAAAATGAGGAGAGATCTTGTTTTTGAAATGCATGGAGTTGAAATTAGCTCAGACATTTTAAGTTGTTTTATCAACATTATAGGAACATTTGCTAAAATATTTGGTTTGTTTATATCATAGAATCATGGAGTATCTAAACTCTAAGGAAGCTCTGCAATATTCTAGTCCAGTCTTGTTTCATTTTTTTAACAGATGAAGAATCACAAGTCCAGAGAAGTTATGATTTTCCAAAGGTCACACAGCTGGTTAGAGGCAGAGAAATGCTAGAATTCAATTCTTATAATTCTTAGGCCAGTTTTCTTTCTGGAGTATTCCTGAAATATTTCCAATATAAGTGTTTACATCTTGGTACCTGAATGGATGCACCTCCCAGCCAAGTGAAGAACCAGAGCCAGTGAGAAGACGGGGTCAGGAGCCAGGTGAAGGCGGGTGGGGAGGAGGTGAGAGCAGCTCCTCTTCTCTCTCACATTCTTTTCTCCTTACTCTAGGGAGCCACAACAATGGTGCAGCTTGGGGAAAGTCAGCAAGTCCTGTCCTGAAAGAAATCCACCTCCTGAGCCTAACTATCCCCACTTCCTGTCTACCAGCCCCTTCACTTCACTAGGGAAACTCTGTAGCAACTTGGTTCAGCACACAGACTGCGTTGATTCCTTTCCTGGCTCCCCTAGTTTGAGCTGTGTGACCTTGGGCAAGTTACCTTACTTCTCTGTTCTTCCATCTTTTTCTTTGTAAAATGGGAACAATGACACCTACCTCCCCAGGTTGTCGTGATGATTCAAGTTAATGTATTTAAGAGCTTAGAACATGCCTGGAACATATTAAGCACTATATAAGTATCAAATTAATACATTCAAAATAAATGAAGCTTAGTTTGTAGTGCCATGTCTATTTCCTTGAAATTTTCCTATCATTTCCGGGCTCTTCATAAGGCAACTCCTGTCCTGTGATCTTCTTTTTCTTGCCCAGCCTCACTCTCCTACCACCAATGTCACTGAAGTTCTTGACTCAGAGGAAGATGCTGGGGCCAATCCAGAGAAACAGCTTCTTACATAGTGTAGAACACAATGGCTTCCAGGTCTGAGGACATCACCAAGTGAGCTGCACCTGCAGTGCTCTGGCTGACCGGGCGAGGGGGTATCCCAGCCACACTCATTAGCACAGTTCGTCCAGCACCTCAGCTCTTGTTTTCTTCATCTATAAAATGGTCCTTGACTCTCTGCTATCAGGAAACTCCTGTGTGTGTGTGTGTGTGTGTGTGTGTGTGTGTGTGTTTGTGTGTGTGTGTGTGTTTAAAACTCAGAATCCTTTCTACTCTATAGTTGCTGGCTTCTTTCTGTTGGATCTCCATGTGATGTCAGAAATGACAGGAGAATTTGATTATATTTTTCTTCCAGCTCTTGCTAGCAACAAAAAGTGGAGACATTTTATTTTCTGATGATCTATGTAAGTATACAGATAGATCCTAAAAGAATAAAAGTCTTACTCATTCATGAATTCAATCAATCAATTAATGTACACTAAATATGTTATATGCACCCAATGACTGCACTCTTTCATTGACCTAAATTTGTTATGCTGATCAGTATAGGGTCTCTGAGCAGGAATCTAAGCCAGAGGTAGAAATGGAATGCCTTCAAGGACCAGCAGAATGTCAATGAGCACATCGTGCCAAGTAAAGAAAAGGTGTAAACAATAGAGAACAATGAGACCCGTGGCATATCGGTGACACATTTCCCAGTTAGTTATAATATAATTGAAAAGGGCCAGGCATGGTTGCTCACGCCTGTAATCCCAGCACTTTGGGAGGCTGAGGAGGACGGATCACTTGAGGTCAGGAGTTCGAGACCAGCCTGGCCAACACGGTGAAACCTCGTCTCTACTAAAAATACAAAAGTTGCTCGGGCATGGTGGCGCACGCCTGTAATCCCAGCTACTTGGGAGGCTGAGACAGGAGAATCGCTTGAACCTGGGAGGTGGAGGTTGCAGTGAGCCAAGATCGTGCCACTGCACTCTAGCCTAGGTGACAGTATGAGACTCTATCTAAAAAATAATAATAATAAATAATAACAATATAATTGAAAGACATTCACATATAATTTTTTAAATTCTAAAATTATTATCCATGTCTAAGAAAACATGTTAGGATGGGCAAACAAACAGGGGGGCCAGTTAGAGTTCTCCACAGTCTGGCCCTTTTTATATTTAGGTCAACCCAGAGGTTCCTAGAAGACTAGGTAAAGCCTAGAGCTAACCTGCAATATTAATCTAGAGGTCAGTTTCATGGCAAAGGCTCACATGCTCCTCTCCAGTACCTATTCTAAGAGACCATAGGGCAAACAGCCATCTCTTTATCTCCTCAGCAGCATTCCTGAAAGACTCATCCTGCAAGGAGAGAGTTTCAGGGATGGACTCTTGAAGAAGAGAGGCAATTAGATGCCACAGGACACACAAACCTTTTATTACCTTCCAGTCCTGACAGGTAAACAGAGCAAGAACCTACAAAAAGTAGAGATAAGATGGAGAAAAAGGCTCTACCTTTTTGTGTTAGAAATAGAATATGCAATAACTGGTAAGATTAGCCCAGGTCACAGTTGTGTTATTTGTAACAGAACAAAATAGTGCCACTCCAACAACACGGAAGGAATAAATGGAGTTAGTCCTTCACCAGAGTGCCTTGAGATCACCCCAGCATTCAAGGGGACAGGAGTAGTGTATCTCAGAAGACAAACAGTGCCTGGAGGGTCATGAAGAAAACAGTGGATACCAAGGGGTGGGAGAAATAGACCAGAATATTCTGCACATCCATTAAGGTGCACAGGAAATCCCACAGAGCCGTTGACTCACCAGAGAGGGATCTCAAGAGTCCTTGGGCTACAGAAATTTCACTGGAGGAGGTGGAGGCACTGTAACTGGGTCTTTATGGTTACACCCCAGGGCCCGAAAAAGCTCAGGCTGCAGAATGTCTGCTGAGGAGAACACAAGGGAGAAGTCCCCTCGGCCTGTCCTCTGTCTCGGTGTCATGAAGGGAACAGAATCAGGATCATTTAAAAATAGTCAAACCTGTAATAACATAAAGTTGAAAATGACTAGAAAGTTTTTGAAAAAGCATTTTCTGTGGCTGAGACTCCAGCAGCCTGAGAAATCACGTAGAAGTCAACAGCACAAAGAAGTTTAAAGGGAACCTCTGGGTGTCCCAGCTACAACACGCACTTCATAGTTTCAATATGACATTTGTATGAATATAAGCAGGCATGAAATCAGATATTTTTAACCATGAAATTTGTTGATTTATGACTTCCATAGGGTCCCCCCTTCAGACAAGAATATCAGAATGTGGCCCGAAGGCTCTTCTTCCTACCCTTGTAAAGAACCAGATAATTGGTTATTTTTTGGAATGAGGCACAACTGGTTTAAATTTAACTGAAGATCTGGAATGAGATTTGTCAATCGGATGATGATTGGTTCTTTGGCATTTCTGTCCTCCACCAATGGGCTCCCATCTCCCTTTGAGCCCTCAGGCACTCCTGTGTGTTTGCTTCCATGGACCATAAACCCTCAAAATAGACCCCCAATGATAGCTGGCACTGACACATCATCAAAAAACATGTGTTTTAGGCCAGGCATGGTGACTCATGCCTATAATCCCAGCACTTTGGGAGGCCAAGATGGGTAGATCATCTGAGGTCAGGAGTTTGAGACCAGCCTGATCAACATGGTGAAACCCCATCTCTACTCAAAATGCAAAAATTAGCCAGGTGTGGCGGCACACAGCCTGTAGTCCCAGCTACTCAGGAGGCTGAGGCAGGAGAACTGCTTGAGCCCTAGAGGCAGAGGTTGCAGTGAGCCGAGATGGTGCCAGTGCACTCTAGACTGGGCGACAGAGCGAGACTCTGCCTCAAAACAAACAAACACACAAAGAAAAAACATATGTTTTAAAAGGAAGGATCTCCCTTGATCCTTTTAAAAGAGGGAGGTTGATATGTTTCAACAGGAAGCATAGGCCTGAGACTCAGTGTCCCCTCTCCCCTCACTCAATATTATCACAGAAAAAAAGAAACATGGAGAAAACAGAGCAAATCAATTTTTAAAGATGAAAGAAACATACAGATGCGCACAAAACTAACCTCCCATTCTAAACAATTCCCCCCCAAAATTAGAAAGAAATTGCACCATGCTGCGCTTTCCATTTCTGTGCTTTGACTAGATGACCTTCAAGATCCATTCAATCTTTAGAATCTAGGATGTTATGCCTTTCTACTTGCATGATTACTTTTGTGCTGTGTTCTTTGAAATACAAAAAGAAAAATAAGATTTAAATTTTCAGCATTTCTGATTTCTATTTTTGGGAGACAATTGAACCCCAAAGATGCAAGAGAAAATGGAAAAGGAAGGAGGGCACTAAAGAAGTTACATCTTCTCTTCAACACAGGGCGTCTATTTTGTGCTCATGCACTGTGTCTGAAGAGTCACTGCTTTTGAATTCTATACTCCTGCCTGTTAGATTTCCCAACAACTACGGTCTCTCTTAGTTCTGGGAGAGTAGAATTTGGATGAAGGATGAATACGTAAGTGAATGAGGAAATTAGCTGATCCTTTTGGCGATACATAGAATAAGCTTGTAAGTTTCTTTCATCCTGCATAACTAAAGACGATTCTATGCTTGTACATTTTGTATATTTGAGGATAAGGAACTCATTCCTTCCTGGCACCGTTGGTTCCATTGGGGAAAGAAATATTTCACAGTAATTTGAGAAGGATGCCGAGGGTGGTCTTGCCTAATGGGAAATCTTCATCCAAGTGAGAAAGAAAATGTCTTATTTGGGAAGGTGTCTCAATAGTAGGCAGAACTCAAAAGTAAGAGATCTAGGTATGAGATACTAAAAAGTCTGGGCAGATGTGCACTCACTGTAAAATTTTCTTGCAGTGTTCTTTATAGGTCTGGATCAGGGTGGGATGAAAGTCAAGATTAGAATTCCATGTTGGAAAGATGTACAAGATCCAAATTAAGACACGTATGTAGCATTGTGAGACTAATATTATAAGCAACACCTACAGAACACAGCAAAGGATAATGTAGTTCTGATGCGGACACAAAATTAGCACAGAGCCTCTCCTCAGGACACCTGGAAACATTGGTCTTGCGAAAGCACACCACCTGGGAGGTCCTGACTTTCTTAGCTCTTGTCTGCCCCCTAGAAAGAGCTGCTCTCTGGGTTCCAAAGCGGTGACGCTGTAAAGTAAATGGGATCAAACCTGGAAGACACATCCACATGTATTAGAAAGCTTAATAACCAGGGAGGAAAAGATTGTATACATTGACAGCTGTACTTTAAGTTATTAAAAAGATGGATTGAAAAGTAAAATAGGCTGGGCACAGACTCACGCCTGTAATTCCAGCACTTTTGGAGGCCAAGGAAGGCGGATCGCCTGAGGTTGGGAGTTCAAGATCAGCCTGACCAAAATGGAGAAACCCCGTCTCTACTAAAAAATGCAAAATTAGCTGGGTGTGGTGGTGCATTCCTGTGATCCCAGCTACTCAGGAGGCTGAGGCAGGAGAATCGCTTGAACCCGGGAGGCGGAGGTTGCGGTGAGCTGAGATCATGCCATTGCACTCCAGCCTGGGCAACAGGAATGAAACTCCATGAAAGAAAGAAAGGAAGAAAGGAAGGAAGGAAGGAAGGAAGGAAGGAAGGAAGGAAGGAAGGAAGGAAGGAAGGAAGGAAG
>NW_012105054.1:1259181-1274032 GCF_000951045.1 Mandrillus leucophaeus | reverse complement strand
AAGGAAGGAAGGAAGGAAGGAAGGAAGGAAGGAAGGAAGGAAGGAAAGTAAAATAGACAGAGAAGGATTCCATGATGTGTGGCAGAAAATGACAACGACTTAATTGTCAGAACTGACACTCAACCGAGGCTTATTTTATGCCAGGCATTGTGCTAAATCCTTTACAAGGATTGCCTCAATTAACAGTCACAACAAGCCTATGATGTAGCTACTATTGTTTTATGAGTCCATACTAAGGTAGAGACAGAGTAACTAAGCTACTTGCACAAGATCATCCAGGTGGCAAGTGGCAGGGATGGAAGTTAAACCCCAGCAGTCTGATTGCGGAGCCTGTGCTCCTAGCCTCTCCCTCAAGTGGATTTCCATCCTTGTTAGGAAGCTCTGGAAAACATAATTCTGACTGTCTCATTATAAATGATCTCAATAAAGAAGAAATGTGAGCAGTACTGTGGGGTGGCAAGAATCTTGGCTCTGGTACCATGTTGGAACAAATTATTTAACAGCCTGGTCCATTGGTTTTCTGATTTGGATATTTGGAAAGATATTAATTATCTAACAGATTATAAGATCTAAATTGAATAATGTTGTGCAGTATGACTCAAACAACATCTTCATAAAATAAAGATATTATATGAAAAATTTTAGTTTTCTTTCCATGGAATTATCTTAAATATTTTTAAGAAAAAGTGTGTAACATAGCTGCTCTAATTTTTCTACAAATTAACACTAGCTTAAAAAAAAGTATCAACTTCATTTTCACAGAAAAATATGTAAATAGTTGGTCATGCTTGATAAAATATGTTTTTTATGAGTGTTTGTACACATGACCTGATATTTCATATGTGTACCATTAAACAAGTTCTATTGACAAATTATTTTTGCTCTGTATAACAGAAGTAAATATTTCATGGTGCCCTATGAGGAACACCATGATTTTTCAGATTCTCTGCTTCTCTAAATACGTGGAGAAGAACTAATATGTAAAAGATGCTTGCAAGTAATAAAATTCTTTTGAGTGTCTGTTGTATATTACTATGCCCAAGAAATCAATGGTGGTGTTGAAAGTGAATTAGAACATCTGTGAATTCAGATATTAGGAAGTTTTATTCTAACGTTGGGTGCAGGATCAAAAATAACAGTTTTCTATAATTTCTGATAGTTATTTTAGGAAGCTCCAAGTGGAAGATAAACTTGAGCTTCCAAAAAGAGTCACTGAAAATAACAAAGTGACACTCAGATAATGGATTATCATCCATATGAGGCACACGGGAACACACAACAGATGAGACAAGAAGAAAATTTGCAGAATAGATTGCTGATTTATCCTAGATAATCTTTAAAGGATCATGATGATGGGGAAAGTCTGAGAAGACTAGAGATGAGTGAAATGTAATCAATTTTAAGAAAGAATATGTGAAATTCGTGTGAACTCTGTAAGGCGACCCAGTAAATGGGTGAAAACAACTTCAAGGTGTCTGGTGGAGTGACAAATGGCTCTGTACTCAACATTTTCTTTTCAACAGTGCTATCAATTTCTCAGTTTTATATATTATACATCTGTATTATATTATCAACAATATAATGTATTGATAAAAATGCTATCGATGTATTAGTTACATATA
The DNA here is from genome assembly GCF_000951045.1 of Mandrillus leucophaeus. Lineage (NCBI taxonomy): Eukaryota > Metazoa > Chordata > Mammalia > Primates > Cercopithecidae > Mandrillus > Mandrillus leucophaeus. Next base: position 1,272,410 of record NW_012105054.1, on the reverse strand, counting down.
ACATCTTTGTTTAGCCAACAACATTATCAATTACTTGGTGAAAGGGAATAGACTTATGAAATTTCTAGAAAAAAATCAAATGGGAAGGGTCAGAAAAATATACCTAACAACAAAATTAGATTTTAAAAAATGGTCTTGATAAATTACAGCAAAAAATTGGATAACATAAAGTTTAAGACATTACATATGTCTTTGGACCAAAAAAAAAAAAAAAAAAACCTCTGGGTTTCATAGAAAACTAGCTGTGGTAAAACTTTGAAAGCCGTTTTATTCAATGTCAGTCTTCCCTTCTTAAACATTTCAAAGCAGATTGTCCAGTCCCTATTTAAACACTTCCAATTATGAAAAATTTATTTCATAGAGCAGCTCATTTTGCTTTTGAACTACTAATTGTTTGAAAGTTTTCGTTATTCCTTCTTAAAATTATCTACATGGAACAACCAGACCATACTAAAAATGTAATTTTTGAATTGGCCAAGTCAAGCTTCTGCTGTTGAGGTTGATTCCACAATTTTCATGCCCACTTTCCAGTATTCAGAGCACAAGGGCCACATTCTGGATGCCCAGAACAAACTCATCCTCCACCCCTTCCACCCAAACCATCACCCAAGCAAGTTTTCCACCTACTCCTCTTTCAGAATTTACATATGCCAATGATTGATTTCTTTGGGATTTTCTTTATCAATTAAATGAAAGCTTGCAAATCTAATACTGGATTACCTCTTGTAGCAGTCTTTGCATTATACCATAATTCTTATGTAATAATGGAATATTCAAATTCCTCCTTGGCTCTTGAATCACACCAAATGGCTTGCCTGCTTTAAGCAAAAGCAAGGCCACTTTATCAACCCACTTCAAACTCCACGATGCAGTTGACCCCATTTCTGGTCCATTATGCATTTCCATTTGGTTGATGTGATCTCTGCAAACTCAGGGCAACTTGACCTTATCAGAACAGTGCTCCTGGCTCTTCCAAGAACTGACTTCTATAAGAAGTTCTGAAGAAGAAAAAACAAACTTTCGCTTTTCTTTTCCCCTGGAAAATGAACAGGATGCTTTTAATTTTTTAAATTTTTGAAAGAATTCCATTTAAATGCATGATGACTAACCAGATGAGTGAACATGAGATGGGACTAGAATCTTGACTCAATAATTTCATGTGGATAAAGCCTCTGTAAAATAAAGGCTACACATATAATTAACAGTCAAGAAACCATGTAACTGAAAATCTGGACACTTGGTAGATGTGCCAGTTGACACTTTTTGAAAGGAGAGGTGACTCTAGATCCACCCATTGAGCTCCTCTGAACACTGGCGTGGTGCTACAACTCCTGACTGGACAAGATGCCGTACTTTGCTCTTTACAAACTAAGAAAAAGCAATGTCAGTAGTTTCTCTGACATGTATAATTTCACTTTCTATGGTATAAGGGATAGTTGTGGGATTTCAGAGTGATTTCTTTTGGAGCTCAAAGATAGTTTGTTCATATCCTGAGACTAAGAATGCTTGTCTTAAATCCCTAAACAATTCCCATCAATAGCTGTCCAGGCCACATAAGGAGGTTGATGCAACTTGCCTTTTTCTGCATCCCTTTCCAACCTTGGGTAACACTCAATAGCCAATCTGCTAACCCCAAAATCCTAATGACTTTACTTGCCATCTCCTCCATTGCCTTGACTCCTCCTTTACCTCAAATTTTATTTCCAGGATAGGGCCTGAAATGATTGGGAAGCCAATGTAGATTAATATCTGCCACATCTCAACTACTCCAGGGCATGGATAATCACCTCCTGCAGGACAGAACAGGTGAGGTGAGGTGCAACTGGAATCCAGCATTAGACCAGAAATACTCAACTGTGGTGGGATATCAGATTCTGATGGCGGTCGGCAGGGTGGGGGTGGGGGGTGGGCTTCTTTAGGAGAGTGAGTTGGGAAAGTTGAGTTTCAGAAAGGATATTCAAAGTTATAACTACCAATGATTATTTTATGCAGCAATTTCATATAACATAAAAGAAAAACAGTGGGTATTTATGTTATTAAAAGGGAATATGGTTTCGTCTTTTCAACTTGATTCTGAATTCACTCACATGGGAAGAATCCTTGTGAGGGAATTCATCCACTTACTCTGGATGGAGTAGTTTCCAATGGTTAAGGCAATTTCAAGCACTAGGATGGTGCCTGGCCCATCATAGGAACTTAGTAAGCATACACTTAATGTGTCCTAGATGACTCAGGGATAGCCAGCGATACCACCCGCCCTAACAATGCAGCATGGTGTTTTGACTTGGAGTTTCCAGTATGTACAGAATTACAAGAATCACCTTGGACAAGTGATAAACATGAAAATTCCAGGGCCCTGCCACAGACAACCTGAGTCAGCGTCTCCATGGAGAGCCCTAGGAATATGGCTCTAGGAATAACCAATGCCACAGGTATATCTCACATTAAAAAAATGTTATTTCATTTTTGTTAACACAATCACCATAATCTACATCTAGTGTTTTTAAAAACTTAATTAACAGACTCCAGTTTCTTTCATGCCGCAGAGTAGTCATTTATTTAACACAGTTATTGAACTCCTGTTATGCCCTGAAATCTAGATAATGGAGTTAAAAAAAAATGAGGAAAAAAAGTGATGCCTGCCACTGAAAACTTGCAGCCTGGTAAAGACATTGGAATATGCACAAAAAATAAGTAAAAATGTGGTCTATTGCAGTCACAGGTAAGTGATGCTGAGGTTGGAAAGAGGGCGGCAAATTCCCTCTGCCTAGGTGATTGAGTAAGGCTTCCATGAGCAGGAAGAAGAGTTTTCCAGAGATGTTGGTGCTGGAGGGAAAAAAAAATGTACCAAGGCATATCTGTTCATGGAGAGTCCTGGCCTCACATCACTGAGCAATGATGAGATTCAGCAATGCAGAAATATAAGGAATAGTAGGGGAATGACCGAAGATGAGAGACCTGGTGATCAGGAAATTCAGATTTCATCCTATAAGGTCAATTAGATTTCTCCCATTGGCAAGCAGAGGAATTACATAATGAATTCGTTTTTTGAGAAGATAACACTAAGTGACAGGGCAGAGGGCCATAGGGTGACAGTGGGATGAAGAGAGCAATTAGGAAAATGTGATAGCAGGGAGACAGTGGCAGGGGACCTTGTAGATCTGAGCTTCTGTCAACTTCCTTACATCCGAATGATTATTTTTCCTACCTGGGGTCCTTGGAACCAACCCAAATGGTACAAAGCTCTCTCCTTAGTATGATGTAGAGAGAAAATTTCCTCGCTTAGGTTGTCAGTGAAATAAAATAAAATAAAAGAAAAAGAAAAAGAAAATAAAAAAAGGGGTCTTCACAAAAATCCAAAAAAATACTTCATGCTTTTGGCACGGATAAAAAATAAAACAAACAAACAAAGGCTTTATAATTTGAGGCATTAAACATTATTTCCAATGGCCCACTCCTTGGGGATGTCGATTCTATTTCTGTTTCTAGCTTCTACTTAATTTATTGAAAAAAGTTACACAAGCATACCTCTATGCAATTTATGTTCAGCACAGCATCCCAGCCTGAATACATGACACGCATTATGAGTACACTTACAAAATTCACTGTGGATTCTGGGTGATCATGATGTGTCAACGTAGCTTCCTTGGTTGTAACAAATGCACCACTGTGCTGGGGGGTGTTGAGAGTGGGGAAGGCTATGCTTGTGGGGGAGCAGGGTATATATGGGAAATCCCTGTGCCTTCTGCTCAATTTTTCTGTGAACCTAAAACTGCTCTTAAAAATAAAGTCTGCTAAAAAGAAAGAAAAAGCAAGTTGCAGCAAAGGATGAAGTAAGGTCCTATGTCAAAATATACATATAAATATATAAAACTGTACACTTTAAGATCTGTGCCTTTTACTGTATGCAAATTATACCTCAATAAAGAAAAAGGAATAAATGAATAAAAAGAATGTATAACATATGTGATTTTGCAGGAGCTGCTTTCCAATCTTTAGTTCCGTTAAGAGTGTTGTATAAATCTACAATGAAGCAGCAAGCCCTTCCCCCTCAATTTTGATAATGAGATGCTGCTGACATTCCCTCTCCTTCAGCCTTGAAACTCATTCTACTTTTACAAAAAGTGCCAATGGTCTTAGTTTAAATAAGTTTAGATGTGAAGGGAGACTAGGTTCTTAAATAAAAACCTACTTATTTATGCTGACATTCTTAATCAAGGGCAGAATCCCTGTAATAACACATAGATATTTTTTCCCCTAGAAAAAGACTCCAGCTACTATTTTGAGTTCATAAAGCATATTTTTAAAATAAAACCTACTGCTTTATAATCACATCTTTTACATACACATTTCTTGCACTCCGTTCATAGAGACAGGTATAAAGGCAAGCATTGCCCTTTTTATTCTATGAGGAAAAGCACTTTTGAACATTTTTTTAAAAATTAAAAAAATATCCCCAGAGACTTTAAACAGCATTCATGAATTGCATACTCTATTATGTTGTTCTTCAATTACAGAGTGCCATGGCCTCCCTCACTATATGGCCCCCAAGGAGAATCTCTGCATATCTGAACATGTATTACCGCATGGGCTATGTATGCCATTGCCCATATCTATACATGTGCCACTTTATCTCTATCTTTAGCTCTGTATCTATACATCCAAAACACTTTTATGTAGGGCAGGCCCTGCCTTAGCAGGCTTTCTGTGGAATGAGTGACTTCCTCTCTGTGTATGTTAACAAAAGATCTCTGTTCCCAAACAAGAAGGCCTCTCAATCCACCTGAGAAGGCACTTGGAGAGTATCCAGGGCTGACACTTGACCCTCATTCCTTGGAGGTGCAGGGCAGCATACACCGTGCCACCTGGTCCCCTGACACCCTTGCCATTTACGCTTCATCAGCCCCCAGCCTGATAAATGAATTTGCTTAGAGGAATGCAAAGGACGCCGCTGTGTCTGTGCCCACCATCCACACCCTCCCAGACTAAATACGCTTGGCAGGGTGGGGAGAGCGAAACTGCCTCCACTAGACCCTTTGTTGACTCACGAAGAGAGTCACTGCAGTGACCTCGTGATGCCCAGAAGCGTTCCAAGCACCCTGGACACCTGTTCCTTGCAAGGGAAGGTCTCAGAGGCATGGCCTGCGTCAGGAGGGCATAGACTCAACAGAGTCCCCAGTGATAACCTTGGCCAGCTCCATTCTATCTAAAGAGCTGGAGATACCGCCAGATACTGAATGGAAAACAACTGCAGTTGCACAGAAATTATGGATCAGAGATCACTATAAACACACACACAGATAGACTTTAAAAAAAAGAAAAAAATACGCATACACACAAATGCTAGAAATCTAAAGGATTTTATATTTAGCCTCAAATAGAGCAGCTGAGTTGCCTGTTCTTAAATCCATTCTACTGAGAAATTGAGTTCTCTCATACATGGACGGTGGGAACATAATTCCGGCACCCTATCTAGACAGCCATTTAACAATACTTTTCAAAACCTGAAATGTGTCTACGTTTTGACCCACTTATTCCACTTTCAGAAATCTACCTTGTGGAATTCTTATACATGTACCTGAAAATGTGGGTTTAAGTGCATCTTTTGGTACTTTGTATGGAGTGGCCAAAAATAAGTCACAACTAAATACACATTAACAAGGGGCTTCTAAAAATAAAGCATGAAGGCTGGGCTTAGTGGCTTATGCCCATAATCCCAGAACTTTGGGAGGATCACCTGAGGTCAGGCGTTCGAGACCAGCTTTACCAATAGGGTGAAACCCTGTCCCTACTAAAAATACAAAAATTAGCCAGATATGGTGGCAGGTGCCTGTAGTCCCAGCTACTCAGGAGGCTGAGATAGGAGAATAGTTTGAACCTGGAAAGTGAAAGTTGCAGTGAGCCAAGATCTTGCCACTGCACTCCAGCCTGGGAGACAGAGCGAGATTCTGTCTCAATAATAATAATAATAGTAATAAAATAAAACAAAGCATGACATATTATTTAGCACTATGTACTGACAAAAATGTTGCCAATGTACCCTATGAAGTAAAAAAATAGCTCACAAAACAATATGCTTATATAATATGATTCCATTATACAGCAAACACATAAAAATTGATGTGTTTATGAAATCACACACACAGAAACCCACACGTGCATACCAATTAGAGGGATGTACCAAGCCTGTTTTGAGAGGCTACCTATGGGAAGTGAAGTGGAATTGGGAGAAGTGGAGGAAAACTTTCAACCTGTATGCAATACATTTTTATTATGCTTGAATTTTTATGATTAATTCCAATTCATGTTCATGGGCTGATTTCACTGAAAAAAATAGAAGCATCTGCTCCTATCACGCATTTAGAGATTAGTGAGACAATCAGCAGGCAGCAAAACAGGTACAAAGCAGAGGAGATTTCTACACTACGAACATCTATGTCTCTGTAGAAGGGCAGTAGTTGTGATGTGCTTTGTGGACCCCACATACTATAACTGCATTTTTTTTTTGCATCCTGAATTTTTCTTCTGTTCTTTTTTGGCATTTTCAGATATATTGTAAATGTTTTGAGAATGGGATCTTTACTTCTCTTTGATTTTCAAATTACTGAAAATCAGAGAATTCCAAGTAGAAGTCATATCTGGGATGGATCTTGAAAAATGAGAAAGCACTTGTTGGTTGAAAACCAAAATTGTATTCCAGGGAGAGAAACGGCAAAGCATATTCTCAGCCATATTAACAGATGCCACGATACAAGTCCCCTGGTACTGACAAGAATGAGATGGTTCCCAGACCCCATGGAGCCCCAGAACTAAGAAGCAGAGCCAGAATCTGCACTGAGTCCACCCCAAAGCCATGCCCCTTAGAATGAGCCATGTTCAGAGAGCAGTGGTGTCTTTGCCTGATTAGAATATAAAAGCGTGTGAGGTCAGTGAGCAAAGGAGATGGTAAAAATTTGGTTAGGGAGAGAATGTGAGAGGCTTCCCTGTGATTCCAGCTTTTAAAGAGCTGGATGTTTTCCTGTCACACGGAAAGAAGTGCTGAGGGTTTTTAGCTTGCAAGTGGAAAGAACAAATGTGATTTGTACTTCAGCCTCCCAATCTGTTTTCTCATTCATAAAATACTCTATATCTAGACCCTGGGTGGAGACTGCAGGGATAAGCTGGACTTCTGAGCCTAAGACACTCTGGTATCTTCCTTGTATACTTGGAAATCATTTAAATTCTTTACTTAGAATAACAGTCTTACACTACATGCAGTTTCTCATAACTGTAATCAATGATTTTCTACACTTGGAATCCATTTTACTATTCTTTAAAATTATTTAAATTTGGCTTTCCTTAGATCCCAATTTCCTGCTTGTCACTGATTTCATCAAGCTTGACTTCCATCCTGAGTCCTTTAAAGCTCCTCTTCCCCTTGGGTGGATTGAATTACTAACGTGTCTAATAAGTACATTTCAGTACAACACTTCCAATTATTTGATGTAAACATTGTTTACATATACAGACATAATAATTTTCTAGGCAGATGTCTGGGTAAGGCCAATGGTATGCCAGAAAATGTTTAACAGCTGATTCTCCAGGAAAAAAAAAAAAAAAAAGAAAGAAAAGGCCTGATGTGGTGCATTTGCCCATTTCTCTGGTGTAAATATTCCCACTGTGGCCAATTTTGAATTGCCAACATGATATCAGTGAATGCAGAGTTGGAAAGAAATGGGCACAGTCAGTTCTCCTGAACTGCTACGAGCTAGTTCTAGACTCCACTGGTTAACGTTTGTCAGCATTTGAGCTCAACTAAATAGTCTATGCAGGAAAGCTCTACTTACTTCAGTCTCATCCAGATTTCCACTACTTTCATGTTTATTCAGCACTTTCTATGCATCAAGCACTGTTTTAGAAAGTAAAACTTCATAAGTAAAACAGATAAAGTTCTTGCCCTCATGGAAATTATATTCTAATGGCGGGAGATAAAACAAAACAAAAGCACGACACCAACAACAAAAAACCTAAAACAAAGAAATAAATAGCTGGCAAAAGAGTCATAAAGAAATATAAAGAATGGAAACAGGGACAGATATTCTGGTTGGGGAAGGTTAAGGTTAAGGAGGAATCATCTGTTTTTCACAGGGGTGTCAGGCAAGAACCACAAAATGAAGACAGAAAAATAAGAAAGTCAGACAGAAATCTTGGGTAAGAGCTTTCCAGGCCAAAAACTCAGCATGTGCAAAGGCCCTGAGGCAAAGGACTGTGCTTTGCATGTTAGGGGAATGGCATGGAGGCTGGTGGAATGCAAGCAAAGTGATTTCCAAACCTCCACATTTGGAAATCCATTGACATTTCCTCTACAAATTTGTTCTTCATTTCCTTTTTTCCTTTCCAACAACATCAAAAATATATCTACTTGGAGAATTGACATTATTACTTTTTATTTTCCTTAGAAAGGAAATGAAATATAGAGAGATTACATCAAAAGCCTAATTATGGATCCAAAGTTATGATTGGTCTCTGTTTTATACACACTGAAACAAAACTTGGGCCAGGCAAGTTCCCGCCTGCCCTGACCACTTACTGGATCCAGTATCCACATATGGGCTGCTTCTTGTGTTTGCTCCAACATCTGCAGTTCTCCAGAACAGAAACATGTTAAACATGTTCTCCTGCCTCCATCAGTAGACTGCCCTTAAATTGTGTGATGTGGTTTCCATTAAAAAGCCATTTCTTCTGTGGTGAAATTAGACTGTCATTTATTTATTTTCTAATTTATCAGACAAATATTTATTGAACAAAAGCTATGCTGTAAACAATATTCAAGGAATTAAGCATCCTGCAATGGACAAAATGCATTTGCTTGCCATCCTAATGGGGGTCAGAATTTAGCAGAACAAGTAAACATGCAACAAATATTTGCACTTCTGGCAATTCTGGAAATCTTACTGTACAGTAAGTATTAAAAAAGATAATACATATTAGAATAAAATGTTGATGAGTGAGAAATTAGTACATGTCTGACAAAAAATGGTTTTAAATGTAGAAAATGCTTTGGGAGACAAAACACAATGAGTTAGAATCCAGGGGTAGCCTCCTGGGGCAGAAACTTGATATTCTGGAGTTTGATAATAAGGGGCATTGCCACTGATGTCACAGGGATAGTGAGGACAAGAATTCACCTGGGAAGAGGGACAACCTCAGAATCTGAATCCAAGTGGAATTTAGGGCTATAATTTGGGTGGAAGAAGGAGTGGCTAGAGTGGCTACTGACTGCATTTGCAGAGTACCTCAATGAGATGCAGAAGGTGTCGGTTACTCTTATCAAAGAGTGTTGAGGATGCTGAGAAACCAGCAACCATCCATCCCCTGGTCCCTTCTCACCTTGGACTAACCAGGAATACCCTTATTTCTAGGGTAGTTGGGGTACTTTGAAATCCCTGGTTGTGACCTTGCTTCCAATCATCCCTGCAGTAGGTAACCAGTGGATATCCTGAGATGAAACAGTAACCCCTCTCCCAAGGGATTCTGGAGAGGGTAGCCTCCTGAATCAGGCCTGACCCCATTTCTGGCCTCTCTGAGCAGGGCCTGAACCTGGGTGGTGACGGTGGGTGAGGAATGAAAAGCTTTGTCATGGTTTGGAATTTAGACTGAGGAGAGTAGAGGGACACATGGTTGATGTGTGAACCATTAACCATATGTCTCTGTACACATCCAGCAAGCCCTGGCGCAGTGGGCTGGATCCCTTCTGGAGGGCAGTCGAGCCTGGAGAGCTCCCAACACTGAGAGGAAGCACTGCCACTCCCCAGATGTGGGAGGGACAGAGTGGAGATGAGTGAGGAGTGGGCGTCGCGGGGGATCCTGTAGACGCCAGACCTCCTGTTAATAAGGGTCACAGGAGGAGTGAGGTGAGGGGAGGGTGCACAGGAGTTGCCAGCCTTGCTGGATGGGGTGGAGAGTTGCATCTCCTACTGCAGTGGACATCCTGTGATGTAAGCCAACAACCTGATTGGAAAGAATCAAAACTATGAAATCTGTATTTTAAACTTACTATGAGATCTGAAGAGCTTTTTAAGCTGCTAAACATGGGGCTAATCAAGGTATATTTTGACTTAGTTTTATGGCATTATTGATGTTCTATGAAGGAAAGAAGGGAGGGAGGGAGGGAGGAAGGAAAAACAAGGGAGAGAGAGAAAGAGAGAAAGAGAGAAAGAAAGAAAAGAGAGAGAGGAGAGCAAGAGAAAGAAAGAAAAAGAGAAAGAAGAAAGAAGGAAAAAAGAGAAAGAAGGAAAAACAGGAAGAAAGAAAAGGAAGGAAGAAAGAAAGAAAGAGAGAAAGAAAGAAGGAAAGAAAGAAAGAAAGAAAGAGGAGAGCAAGAGAAAGAAAGAAAAAGAGAAAGAAGAAAGAAGGAAAAAAGAGAAAGAAGGAAAAACAGGAAGAAAGAAAAGGAAGGAAGAAAGAAAGAAAGAGAGAAAGAAAGAAGGAAAGAAAGAAAGAAAGAAAGAAAGAGAGAGAGAGAAAGAGAGAGAAAGAAAAGCTTATATGTATCCAGACTGAGACTCTTGTAATCGGAAGTGTGGGATGTAAGAATGCTTCCTTGCCAAAAAAGAAACACTGCTGAAATGATACAGAGTGAATAAACCACAGCCCCCAATTAACAGCAGTGTGGGACACTGTCAGGCCACACACACAGAAGACAGACTCTCTGGACAATGCTAAAGGAAGTGGAGAATTGGAAATTCTTAGAAAATAGATAGAGACAGGATTGGGAAGGGTGGGAATTTGAGAAAGGACATTTCAAATAATCTTAACTCGTCTGAACCAGATGGAATAGTCCTACTTCCATAACAGAGCAACTTGAGACAAAGCACATGTCTACACCACAACAAACATTTTGGTAGGGCATAAACCAGGGCACATGTCCCGGGAAGCATGTTAATGAAACCTGCGCTCTTGCACTCAGCATGCAGGACGCTCTTCCCTCAGCTATCCTCAAGCTGGTGGACGGGTTCAGTAACGGCACCCAAAGTCTTCTAGGTGTTTCTCAGGACAGGAAAACCCCTGGCAAGCTGTGTGATTTGGCGATCCTATTTTAAACTAACTGGTTTGAGGCAGTCTTTGGCAAACCCAACATTTGCTTAGCGAAGGTCCCAGTGTAGCAGATGGCGTCTGTTCCCCAGGCCGGCGACATGAACTTGGCCTAAGCCCTATGGAGAGATGCTACAGACAGAGGCTGAAGGACATATTTTTATACCAAAGTCTGGACGTGATGAATTAAGAGTCAAAGTGGCACAGTGAGGCTTGGAGAAAGAAAAGCAACGTTTTTTAGAGGGAACCACTTAGTTTTTACTAGTCTGTAGCTTTGTGAGCCCTGGGAGCCAACACCATGGGCCACGTTCTCATCAAAGGGTACGGGGGCAGCAGGGAAAGGGTGGGGGCTATCCTCAGGTGACTTCGTGGGCCTCTGCGTTGCCTGCAGGACCAGGAAGAAAACATCAGAGGTCTCCTGGTGAAGACATGGGAGATGGCCCTCAGATCCCCAGAGGCAACTAAGAGTGGGAGAGAAGAAATGACATGTCAGGGGATGGAGGGCAAAGGAGGTGGAGTTATAATTCTGTGAGATTTTGTTATTAGAGTTCATATGACTTTGTCATAATTATAAACTGCAGAGGCCTAAAGGAATCCGGACCACACATGGATCTGGTAGAGCTGTGCAGTATAGTGAGTGAGAAGAGTACAATAATTATCTTTTTGTGGATTACTATGTGTCAGATATGATGCTAAGAGCATGTGAGCATGATTTTATTTGAACCTCATAGCAACTTGATGAGATAAGTACTATTAATTTCCATCCCCATTTTAAAATAAGATACAGAGAGGTTTGGAAATTTGCTCAAGGTCACACAGGTCACTTGGCTTCTCTTTCAGTGGTTAGACAAGGACCATCTTGCAAAGAGGTGTAGCTGTGGGGCCCAGAGCCAGACTTTTTGCAAAGGAACCATGGATTCACTCACTTGCTAGATGTTTGTTTTGTTAATTTAATGCAATAAACCTAGAACAGAGCCTGGCACATGACGAGTGATAAATATGTGTTGCCTATTGTCTAGTTGTTGATTTATCAAATCCATCACCAAAAGCCTCACAGGGAGAAGCTGGAGCTTGAAATTTAGTCTGACTCCATAGCCTGAGTTGTTAACTCTAGCTCTTGATTTTGTTTTATTTTGTTTTCCACGTATTATTATTTTTATTTATTTATTTATTTTAAATTTTACTTTAAGTTCCAGGATACATGTGCCAAATGTGCAGATTTGTTACACGGGTATACGTGTGCCGTGGTGGTTTGCTGCACCTATCAACCCATCATCTGGGTTTTAAGCCCCACATGCATTAAGTATTTCTCCTAATGCACTCCCTCCCCTTGCCCCCTACTCCTCAACAGACCCCAGTGTGGGATGTTCCCTTCCCTATGTCCATGTGCTCTCATTGTTCAACTCTCACTTATGAGAACATGCGGTGTTTGGTTTTCTGTTCCTGTGTTAGTTTGCTGAGAATGATGGCTTCCAGCTTCATCCAGGTCCTTGCAAAGGACATGATCTCATTCTCTTTTATGGCTGCATAGTATTCCATGGTGTGTATGTGCTACATTTTCTTTATTCAGTCTATCATTGATGGGCATTTGAGTTGGTTCCAAGTCTTTGTTATTATGAATAGTGCTGCAATAAGCATATATGTGCATATGTTTATAGTAGAATGCTTTATAATCTTTTGGGTATATACCCAGTAATGGGATTGCAGGGTCAAATGGTATTTCTGATTCTAGATCCTTGAGGAATTGCCACATTATCTTCCACAATGGTTGAATTAATTTACACTCCCACCAACAGTGTAAAAGCATTCCTATTTCTCCACAGCCTCACCAGCATCTATTGTTTTCTGACTTTTCAATGATTTTTGTTGTTGTTGTTGTTGTTGTTGTTATACTTTAAGTTCTGGGATACATGTGCAGAATGTGCAGGTTCATTACATAGGTATACACATGCCATGGTGGTTTGCTGCACCCATCAACCCGTCATCTACATTAGGTATTTCTCCTAATGCTGTCCCTCCCCTATTCCCCTACCCCACAACAGGCCCCAGTGTGTGATGTTCCCCTCTCTATGTCTATGTGTTCTCATTGTTCAGTTCCCACTTCTGAGTGAGAACATGCGGTGTTTGGTTTTCTGTTTCTGTGTTAGTTTGCGGAG
>NW_012105054.1:1210463-1257985 GCF_000951045.1 Mandrillus leucophaeus | reverse complement strand
TTTTGATTTGCATTTCTCTAATGACCAGTGATGATGAGCTTTTTTTCATATGTTTGTTGGCCACATAAATGTCCTCTTTTGAGAACTGTCTGTTCATATGTTTAGCCCACTTTTTGATGGGGTTGTTTGTTTTTTTCTTGTAAATTTGTTTAAGTTCCTTGTAGATCCTGGATATTAGACTTTTGTCAAATGGGTAAATTGTAAAAATGTTCTCCCATTCTGTAGGTTGCCTGTTCACTCTGATGATAGTTTCTTTTGCTGTGGAGAAGCTCTTTAGTTTAATTAGATCTCATTTGTCAATTTTGTAAGCCCTAATTTTGGTAGCCAGTGTCCATGCTGTGTCAACCCTTGGCTGTTCCAGCACAGGGTTTTTAAGCTAGACTAGTGATTTTATCAACAATTGGTATGTTTCCTTCCTACCTTTTTCTCTAGGAACTTTTTACAATCCCAATCTTAACTAGTTAAATGGTAGACTGCAGAAATATTTAGTGGCTGGATGGTTTTGTTGCTGTTATTCTATATTTTAGGGCAGTTTTCTGGTCTCATAGCTGCCTGTCTTTTTTGTTTGTTTGTTTTGTTTTGTTTTGTTTCTGTTTTCTTTATAGAACTGCTCAAAATAGAAGTATTTTGATTTATTCCTTCAAGTTTCATGATATTAGAAGGGATCTCTGGAAATATCCCTCACTAAACTCTTCCATACAAAATTCTTTCTTTTTTTATTTTTTGAGACAGAGTCTCACTCTGGCACCCAGGCTGGAATGCAATGATGTGATCTCAACTCACTAAAACCTCTGTGTCCCAGGCTCAAGAAATCCTCCTGCCTCAGCCTCCAGAGTGTCTGGGACTGCAGGTGTATGCCACCATGCTCAGCTAATTGTAAAATTTTTGGTAGAGACAAGATCTCACTATATTGCCCAGGTTGGTCTCGAACTCCTGGGCTCAAGCAATCTTTCTACCTTGGACTCCCAAAGTACTAGGATTGCAGGCATGAGCCACTGCACCTGGTCTCCAAATTCTTGATCTCATCTAGCCAGTTCTCAATCACTTCCTAACATTTGACATGTAATCTACTTAAATATAAAGAGGCTGCTTTTTTGGCATTCAAATTTATCTGTAAGAATGGAATCTTCAGTTCTTTAGCATTTGACACAACACCATATGCCTTTTCTAGAATTTCCTAGCATTCAACTGCTGTTCAGTTGCTGTCTTTCCCATGAGCTAAGTGTTAGGCTTGAAATAATAGATTTGCTAATAATTCTGCTTCTTTTTTCTCGTATGAAAACAGTACCATTTTGCAGTAATTTTTCTGAGCTTGTGAGTATCTGAGATGAAAATGCTAGAATGTGATTTATATTTTCTGGGGAAAGTTGACACTAGCCATTTCCTGACCTCTCTTGAAAACAAGCTGCTACCAACAGTGGCTGTTTATAAGGAAAATTGGTGCCAACCATCATAATTTGAGACCTTTCTGGAATATTTGGCGTTTGTAATGAAATTTTCATGTGTTTCAGAGCTTGATTTGTCAACTTATTTCTTATCACTAGCTTTTAAAAATCTTTAACTCATACATAATATATTTTAGACACAAGTAATTAACCAAACTTATCTTTCATTTTCTTGTTTTTGGACAACTTCTTATGTTATGCATTTTCTAGATATGGCCAAAGCTGAAAATATATATTTAAATTAACTTAAAAGAATTTTATTGGCCAGGCGTGGTGGCTCATGCCTGTAATCCCAGCACTTTGGAAGGCCGAGGTGGGTGGATCACATGAGGTCCAGAATTCCAGACCAGCCTGACCAACATGGTGAAACCCTGTCTCTACTAAAAATACAAAAATTAGCCAGGTGTGGTGGCACATGCCTGTAATCCCAGCTACTCAGGTGGCTGAGGCATAAGAATTGCTTGAACCTGGGAGGTTGCAGTGATTTGAGATCATGCCCCCACACTTCAGCCTGGGTGACAGAGCAAGATTCTGTCTCAAAAACAAAAACAAAAAACATACCATGTTTTAATTTCAACATTTTTTTTCGATAAGTTCTAATGATATTGCTAACAGGAATGGTCCTTTTAATGACTAACATATTATAAAAAATTACAGGTTTTATTGTGGCAAGCTTATACATTTTGCAACATCAGTGATATTTCAAATGGACTTAATTCAAGTAAGGCCTTCACAACTTAGGACAAACCAACAAAAATTTAGTCTTTTCTGAGTGTCAGCTTGTAAGGGGCACTTCCAGATGGGCATAGGCCCTAGTTAAGCACATTTCTACAAGAATTAAATCCCCAAGGTTTCACTGATGCTGCCATCATGGAATCAGAATAATTATTATAGATTTTGGTTAGGTTGGCGTACCTCTTGGCCTTTCCTGAGCAAGGGCCTAGTAACTTGGAATTTAGACTAAAGTTAATAGAAACATAGCATGGAATGAAATAAATACAATGAACACCAGAAAAAGCCTGTTCACCAGCCCAGAGAAGCAACATGAAACCTCACCTCTCCCAAGCATGGTATCGCCTGTGTGAGTGTGACTGTGGGTCGAATTGTGCTCCCCAAAATGATATGTTGAAGTTCTAGTGCTTGGTATGTGTGAATGTGACCTTATTTGGAAATAGAGCCGTTGCAGGCATAATCAAGTTGAGATGAGGTCATGCTGGATTAGTGTGGGCATCGAATCCAATGATCAGTGTCTTTGTAGAAGAGGAGGGACACACATAGACACAAAGGAAGAAAACCATGTGACAATGGAGGCAGAGGTTGCAATGAAGCAGCTACAGGCCACAAAATGCCAAGGACTGCCACCAACCACCAGAAGCCATGCAGAGGCAAAGGTGGATTCTTCCCTAGAGCCTGCAGTGGGGGCATGACCCTACTTATTGCTTGATTTCAGACCTCTCGCCTCCAGAACTGAGACAGAATACATTTCTGTTGCTGTAAGCCACCCAAATTGTAGTACGTTGTTATGGCAGCCCCAGGAAACCAAGGCAGGGGTGAAGTCCAAATGTTCATTTTCTCTGTAATTTGGAAGAAATTGATATAAAAACCCACCCCAGATAAGTGCTACTGTTGCAATACCTTGCTGTAACAAATACAAATGTTTTCTGTAATGTTTCTGTTTTCTGTAACTGCATGCACACACACACACACAATGAACTAATTTGAAAATATTACCAACAATGCAGGCAAATAATCTGCCAGAGGAGGAGTGAGTGGACACGGCAGAGTGGAGCATTAGAACCTCAAGAATTTGAGATAAATGAAAGAGACCATTAAATAAGTAGGTTTTTAAATGATATATGAAATGTGAAGAAAAGATGTGACACTATGAGAAAAGAAAAGAGGGAAGAAAATAGAATTTCTACACCCTACAGAAAATAAAAAGCAAAATGAAAATAAAGCAAAAAAAAAATTCTAATTACTGACATTAAAAACTTAGAGGGCAGGTAAAATAGCAGATTGGTTGTAGTTAAAGAGAGATAATGATCTGAGGAAATTATGATAGTGACTAATCATCGGGTGTTAAGAATATCTTTTTCTACATATCTTTAAAAGGTATCTTAAATATTTATTCCTTACAATAATTGCATAACAATAAGAAAACATATGTCATCTATTTTGACCTTGCTTCTACTCTGTTTCAAAGAGGAAGGAATTCCTGGACCAAATTCCGGTTAATTTTGCTCTTGTGGGTTGAAGCTGATGGATCCTGGATGATAAGCTCCTGCCCTAGATAACAGTGTGCCATGCTTCCTTTGACAGCTGAAAATGCATGAGTTTAAAGGCAACACTGAAGACCATTAGCCAGAACCTCCCTTTCTCAGTGTTAATATGAAGCTACAATATGAAAGCAATAAGCCTCAAAATTCAACAACATCTGATCCAATAAAACATTGATTAGACACCTAACATCCAATAAAACATTGATCAAACATCTAACACAATATAAAAGACGTTGTAATAATGGCTTATGGGCTGGGTGCGGTGGCTCATGCCTGTAATCCCAGCACTTTGGGAGGCCGAGGCAGGCAGGTCATGAGGTCAAGAAATCGAGACCATCCTGGCCAACATGGTGAAACCCTGTCTCTACTAAAAATACAAAAATTAGCTGGGCATGGTGGTACGCACCTGTAGTCCCAGCTATTTGGGAGACTGAGGCATGAGAATCACTTGAACCTAGAAGGCGGAGGTTGCAGTGACCCGAGATCGCACCACTGCACGCCAGTGTGGCAACAGAACAAGACTCCGTCTCAAAAGGAAAACAAAAACCAAAATGGCTTATAGCAAATTCTCGTTTCAGATGATCTAAACTGAAAGGCACCCAGGGGGTCGGAGATGACTGCATTATGAGTTCTCCCTGGGCTCAACAACAGCAAGTCCACAGTGATAAATCATTCCAAGAAGTGTCAGGAATTTTAAGTAAAGGGAAGAGACTTAAGTTTGTCAACAGTAGGAAGATCAGGTGGAAGAGCTGGCTGTGCTCTTACACAGAAATTCTTCTCTTCCATTTTCTTTCTTATTACTCATTTTAACTCACACAATTCATTTACATGGATTATTAAAACATTAAGTAACTGTACAGTTTGGACATAGATTTGCCAACAAGACAGTGATTTAATGACTAAAGTTTAAAAAACATGAATTTAATGCTATTCCTCAAAATTTACAAACAGAGTATTATTGCAATGGAACTAAAATATTGGTAACTGTATTTGTAAGTATATACACCTATAAAATCATATATATATGACTGGTCAGTTGAATCTAAAGTGAAACTTGAATAATAATAAAGCACAAGCAACTTCTGTTGTTAGTTTTTAAGGAATAATGTGGTGAACATTCCCTAGGAAGTATTATAATTGATGAAAAGAACATATATGCATATCTATGATCTTAGTATAAATTACAGGAAGGATCACCAATCAAAGAGAGAACAGTGGATAATTTAATAATCATGTGGGCCAAAAGAGTAATTTTGGGAAGAAGCAGAAATAAGATTATCCTCTTACATATCAAGCCAAAATATATTCCAAATAGATTAAAGGTTTAGTTTAACAATGACAAAAACCTAGAAGAAAATATAGACTAATATGAAAATTCCATTTTTGATCATTAACGAAGCTCCTTGAATACAATTTCTTGTGCAGAGCAGGGACTGAGAAGATAAGGAGTATTGAAATTACGAAAAGAGTTTAAGATAAAAGAATATAGCAAAGGGCAATACCTCAAATTTGATATTAATTTAATTTGATTGCAAAATTAAACATCAGATGATTTTTGAAGTTACACGTGATACAGCAAAGCAAAATAATTTAAAAGTCAAAGAAAGAGTAAAGAAAAAATAATGACAGTTTAAAATGGATTTGGTAGGGTTAAAAACACAATAAATTAATATTGTCTATTTTGATACACTTCCTAAGAGTGTTAATGTGACTATAAGGTTCTCAGAAGCAAGAAGAAAGGCTGAATATGGTCATCCATGGAATTTCCATGAATTTATTTTTATTATCCTCAAATCTAGAATTTTCCTGTAGATCATAAATGACTAGAGGATATAATGACCACGGTTTTAACAGCAGTCACAACTGTAATCGTAACAACAATTCCCAAGCTAGTCATGTTGTATTTGTAAGGAATCATAATATTCACACACTATGATTGGTATATATACAAATATAACACTAGTCATGTTATATTTGTAAAGAATCATAATATTCAAACACTATCCAATGGATACTCTAATAAGTGGATGTTAGATTCTCAACGTGTACACACATTCTGGAACAAATTTTGATAGCACCTAAGAACTTTAAGTTCATGTTGGGACCCAGATTTCCACTGCTAGGAAACAATCATAAGAAATAAATTAGAGATATAAACAAAGATTTATGTTTGGGGTAAATTACAGTGTTCTTTATACTTGCAAGAAATTGCAAAAAAATTGCATGTTCAATAAAGAAAGAATTTCTTTTGCTGTTGTTGTTTTGTTTTTTTGAGACACAGTCTCACCGTGTTGCCCAGGCTGGAGTGCAGTGGCGCGATCTTGCTCACTGCAACCTCCGCCTCCCAAATTCAAGCAATTCTCCTGGCTCAGACACCGGAGTAGCTAGGATTACAGGAACGTGCCACCATGCCCAGCTAATTTTTGTATTTTTAATAGAGACAAGGTTTCACCATGTTGGCCAGGCTGGTCTCAAACTCCTGACCTCAAGTGATCCACCCGCCTCTGTGAACCACCATGCACAGTCAAGGAAGAATTATTAAATGAAATTGTTATACACATTTGGTAGACTTTTTCACGCATTAAAATAATGTTATAGTTTTAAAAATA
The DNA here is from genome assembly GCF_000951045.1 of Mandrillus leucophaeus. Lineage (NCBI taxonomy): Eukaryota > Metazoa > Chordata > Mammalia > Primates > Cercopithecidae > Mandrillus > Mandrillus leucophaeus. The sequence continues at coordinate 1,251,652 of NW_012105054.1, read as the reverse complement.
TGTTTTGATTAAAAAGTATTAAATACAATATGATCTCAAAATAAATACACAGACAAAATAAAAGGCATTTGGGTTATGAATTTAGTGATTGTTTTTTCATCTTTAAATAAATGTAAATTTTTTCGAATTTTTCCATTTTGTTTTCTATAAAGCATTGTATGAATGAGAGGTCTTCATGAATATTTTCTTCTGTTTTAAATAACTTTGTTGTGAATGGGAGAAGAGACATGGACCAGGGGAAGTAGTTTTTGTTTGCTTGTTTTAGGGGGTGTGTGTGTGTGTGTGTTTGAGATAGGGAAGATTGAGGATTGGGCTAATAGAGCAGCAAATTCTAAAAATATGACAAAGAATGGGATGAATCTAAAGATAAAACCTGAAATCACAGCAGATGGAAGGGGATGGAATTAGGCTCAATGCTAGGGGATTATCCTTGAAGCGGGACAGAAGTAGAGTTGTACAGACACATTTAAGTAAAGGAACAAAATGTTTAGGGTGTAGATGTCAAATAGCCGAGAAATCCTCAGTGAGGCAGGAGATGGCATCAGAGACACCAGAGAGGCGAGGAGGGTGAGCATAAGGCCTTGATATTAGTGGTTGAAATTTTGGAATAACCAGTGTCCAGAATAAGCGATGGAGCTGATCAGTAATTGCAAAAAAAATGCAGAGGAACAAGTTGTGATTGGAGATCCTAACTTTGTCACAGCAGCACTGTAGGGGTGTCTGCTGCTCTCCTGGGGTGGAGTGTTGGCTGGCACCTTTGCTGTAGAGCTGAGAAGGGCATCAGCCTACAGTCAGTGTGGTGGCTTGCTGGTGTGGCATCGGAGGACAGTCCGCTGAAGGGGTTCTGGTTCAGAACGTGGACAGAGAAGTGAGGAAACCAATATCCCCACGGGGTCAGGCCAGCTGGAAAGGAAGGGAAACCACAACAGGGAGACGATGGGCGGGCGGAACTTGGAGGAGGGGGTTTCAGATTGTAGGAACCACAGAATTCCCCAGGGAAGCTTACTGAAATGTAGATGAATAAGTCCCATCCCAGGAAAGGTTAGTTCATGAGTGGATTCCAGCAAATTGCATTTTTAATCCATGAGTCAGGTAGTCTGAGGGCCATACTTTAAGAAACGTTGGGGTAGACATTGTAAGAATCCAAGCTGAACAGTGGGAGTAGCAGAAGGAGAAGAAAAGATGTGAGAAATGTGGAGGAATAAGAGCCTCTGCTCAGAAATTTAGGCATTATAGATGAGGATTTCAGAGGTGACAAGGTCCAGCCCATGACTATGGTAGCCCCTTGTGTAAGCAAGTCAGTCAGAACATCACGGAACTCTGGGGTTTGGTCTGTGGCTGAGTCTTCAACATGGTTTGTCAACAAAGATTTTCTATGTGCTAAGACAATGTTTTCCAAACTCACATACCATGGAACAAGGATCTTACCAGAAATAATAAGAAATTCTAAGGAACAACAATGACAAAAAAGTGTTCCATGACCAAGTCATTTGGAGACATGTGGGCTTAAAAAAAGTCAGGAAGTTTCATTTATTATATATTTCCCAGAGCCTTTGTGTTTTATGATTGCCTAATGAGGATAATTTAACATGCTGCTCTTTCCAGGTGGAAAGGGCAGGGAAGGGAAGGAAGGGGAAGGGAAGAGAAAGAAAACAGAAAAGGGAACAGCAGTTTGGGATTCCTAAACTCCCAGTGGCTGGGATAGTGCTGCCTGGGTCTTCCTCCTGGCTTGGTCTCCCTCTGTTTTCTCTCTCTTCTCCTGTGCCTCACAGACACTGCTGATTTCTGGAGTTGCAACATGGGCCCTGCACAGCTGATAGGCAGCACCTCTCAGACACCTGTACATTTTCTCAATGTTCATCCTAAAGTCTAATGAATAGGATTAATGTAGTCAATCCTATTTTTCTAAGGAAAGGGTTCTTCATAAATGGTTCCAAAGTCATGTAATAGAATCGTCTGATGCTTTCTTACTTACTACAATTTTGAAATTCCAAAATTTTAAAAGTGTTAATTATTTTGTAGCTTATTTCTAGTGGTTTTGGTATACACTATTTTTCAAACTTTGCTTTTTTTAAAATGTTAAACACATACCGAACTTCAGAAATAAATGCTTTTGAATATTTATTAGGGTAAGAATTTTGCCTTTAGTCTGTGAATTATAGTGGCAGATTTTCTATTATTTGACGTTTTCTGCATCCTTTGTTAAATTCTAGTTGGTGTTGGTACATTAGTATTATTTTTAAAAATATGCCAATGGATTGACTTGGCTAATTTGTCTTTTAGCAGTTTTTCATCTATACTCATAAGACTGGCTTATAGATTTACTTTCTTAGTTGTTTTTGTTCAATTTTTCTTAGAGGCAAGCTAGTCATACAAAATTGAGAAGCGTGGCTTTTTATCATCTTTTATAATGTGAAATTTTAAAATATATGTATTTTATAGTCCCTGAAGGTTGATGTAGCTTATGCAAAACTATATGGGCCTGATGCCTTTCGATAGTATTTTACTTTTTTCTAGATTGATGGGTTGAGGCCTAATACTTCATCTTCTGTCAAATGTATAATTTTAATTTTCCTAGAAAATAAAACTTCTAGTATTTTGTCAAATATGTTTAAATAAAACTATACATTATTTTAAAATTTCAAAAATGTTTATTTTGAAAAAATAACATATGCATTTGGTAAAATTAAATTGTTAAAAAGGTGAGTAGATGGTTGACAGTAAGCCTTCCTTCCTACTGGATTACAGTGCTCAATCCCTTACCATTTACACATAGTCAGTTTTACACATTTCTTGTTTAATCCCCCTGCAGAGATTTTATATACACACATGTCAATACTTACAAAAGCACACTTTTAAATGGAAACAAAGCATGGTATCCTACTAATGTACCAAGCTTTATTCGACTCTCCTCTTTCTTGAAAATGTAGGTTTTTCCAATCTTTGATTCTGCAGTTCATGGTAGAATCACATATTCTCCATTTAGACTAATGGAGTTGTTACAAAATAAGGGTGGATAAGAAATAATAGATTACAGCATTTCTTACACTAAAGAGGAAGCACATCTCCCCAAAGGTGCAGCCCAGGGCCATGGAGCTACATGAGCATAGGGTAAAAGCTGACCACAGAGGCTCAGTGGCATAGTCTAGAAACAGTAGCAACTAAACTACTATACTTGTAGAATGAATGAACTGACTATAACGTGGAATTCACTGGACAGACAGAACATGGTAAATTATACAGCACTCCCTGATATATTCAATAAGGTCTCCAGTTTTGCTGCTCAAGACATGTTCATCCAGCATGCACAAGATATGTTCATCCAGCATGCGCTTCCGGTGTGCCAGGCATTGGACTGGGCACTGTGAACAGAAACAAGAATTTTCTGTCAAAAAGATGAAATATGTTACATTACAAATGTTGTAACCTTTCTAATTAGATTAGACATTCCTTAAATTAAAAAAAAATAAACTTCTATTAACACTCAGGGTGTTAATAGAAAAGAACAAATATTCTACTCCTTTGTACTTTGTTTTTCATTGTCCTAAAATTATTGCACATCAATCTATATTCCCTACTGTGTGTCCCAGAAATAAAGGAGAAGGAAAAAAAAGAAAGGATGGATAGTTTGAGAATGTCTGAGATGCATTTTATGATGTCAAGGGTAGGGACCTGTGGGACAGATTTGGGAGTGGTACTGAGGTGGAAAAACGTTTTCCATTGTTCGACTCTTGGAAACAATGGAAAAAACAATGGTTTAATTACAATAGAGTCCATGTAATTGTCCTTCAATGCCTTTCATACTTTTACTGGAGTATCCACAGGGATTTGTTCTTAATTATCTTTCCTCTATCCGGCTGTTGGTGTGCATGTGTATAGGTGGATGATATACGTGCATAATATTGCAGCAAAGTAGACCTTTCTAGGTGTGCTAATGAAGGTAGAATGGAAGCAATTCACCCAGCCATCACTCAGGTCCTTGGTGATGTGAAATCAGATGGTGGCCAGGTGCAGTGGCTCACACCTGTATTCTCAGCACTTTGGGAGGCCGAGGTGAGTGGATCACTTGAGGTCAGGAGTTCAAGACCAGCCTGGCCAACATGGTGAAAACTCGTCTTTACTAAAAATACCAGAAAAAAAAAAAAAGTAGCCAGGCGTGGTGGTGCACACCTATAATCCCAGCTACTCAGGAGGCTGAGGCAGCATCATCTGAACTAGAAGACAGAGGTTTCAGTGAGCCACGATTGCGCCACTGCACTCCAGCCTGGGTGATGGAGCGAGACTCTGTCCCCCCGCTCCCCATACAAAATAGGATGGTTATGTTTCAAGATGGTTAAGATGCTGTGTCTCATCTTCTTTTCCATAAAGCAATATGTTTATGGTATTTACTATTTAAAATGCATCTGGATCTCTGTACTTTACACTTTGGCAGAGTTCACATTCTGAATCATTCCATGAATTATTTAATATTCCATAGGTCGTCTGACATCAAGTTCAGAATTGTTTGAATATTATCAATTATACTTATGCATATTGCCCAGATAAATAAAGTGTGTATTTTTTGAACAGTTTCTACTTTAATTTAAAAATTCACTATTTGTTGTACGTCTCTAATTCATTTTCACTTCAGTTATCAAAATATACTCATATAATAGCCATTTGATCTCAAAATACTTTTAAAATCTCAAAGTTTGGTCTTTAAAAAGGTAGGAAGCTGTATTTCATCAGTGGCAAGAAAGCTAAAAAACCAAAGAATTTAGATTTGAACTACAACTAAAATTAGCCCAACAAGTTCTCCCATCCTTTCTGAAAGCATGCTTACTGTTCTTCTAAGTGAGGTTTTCCATTACTTTTAATTGAACAGTGCCCCAGTAATGTTTCCAAGCCCACAATGGGTAAACAAAGAGAAAGAGGCAGACTCCACCCTTTAGAAAATGGTTTTGCCTCAGACCACAAAAGCTTCAAGCTTAAAGACCTTTGAACATCTATTTACGAACCATGGGTTGCCAACAAATAGTTAAGACTCAATTACTTTGGTATCTCCCCAGAAACAATAATAAGTACATCAGGTCTGTCTCCCATGACTGAGGCTCAGTCTAGATTGCCAAGAAAATCTCCATTGCCCTAGAGATTAAAGGAACACAGAAATGGCAAATAACAGTGTCACTAAATATATAACATTCCATTCCAAGCACAATAGGCAACTGGAACATTTTTTTACTCTAATGGACCTGAAACACAAAGGAAATTTTTAGTTATTAAATACCATGATATTACATTATCTCTAAGTGCAAAAGTACAAGTGGAGGCTGGAGAGAAAGACAGCGAAAGAAGTAGGGAATGACTAAATTACATTTCCCATTAAGAATCCAGATGATATGACAGTGGTATAATCAACCTATGATTTATGTCCGGAAACCATTGTCACTGAGAATCCTCAATTACGATTATTGGAATCTAAAAATATGTGTTTACACAAACTAAAATAAACATAATCTGACCTCTTCTCACGTAGGCTTATTGTGGCTCCTCCCAGGAAAGCAAAGGAGAATTGTGTTCTCTTGTGTTGTATACAGCTTTTATTAAGTGTCTTTTAATGTTTTCCTAGTTCCATTTTATCTTTTAAAAGAATAAGAAGGGGCCGGTTGTGGTGGCTCACACCTGTAATCCCAACACTTCGGGAGGCAGAGGCAGGCGGACCACAAGGTCAGGAGATCGAGACCATCCTGGCTAACGCGGTGAAACCCTGTGTCTACTAAAAAATACAAAAAATTAGCCTGGCTTGGTGGCGGGTGCCTGTAGTCCCAGCTACTCAGGAGGCTGAGGCAGGAGAATGGCGTGAACCCAGAAGGCGGAGCTTGCAGTGCGCAGAGATCGCGCCTCTGCACTCCAGCCTGGCTACAGAGCAAGACTCCGTCTCAAAAAAAAAAAAAAAAAAAAAAAAAAGAGTATAAGAAGGGCTGGAAGCGAAGAGTTATTTTCCAAGTTGTCACAATAGATGGAGTTCTCTAGAGATGCCTGAGAGTCACAGCCCGCTGTTAACCCCTAGCCTCAAATTTAGTTTGGAAGTAATGTGAATGCATGCATTTAATCAATTCCATGAGTAGCCTTTAAAGACAGACATAGCAATTGAAAGATACAGAAGAGGCAAACGAACCTTTCTACAAGAATTTTCCTCAAATCAGTTAACCATATTTGCAGTTAATTTTCTCACCTATTTCTCCTCCTAGTCCTCTGTAAATGACTTCTCTCTTTGGTCACAATACCATGACTTAAAATGGAAAGGGTTTTCAGCATCTAAAAATCTTTGGGTCAAGTGGATGGATTTACTCTCTTGGCCTAAAGATGACTGGTTTCCCAATGAAGAGAAAGTCAGGCCTTCGGCTCTTGTTTTCCAAACTAAGAGAAGGCTGGAATCGTCTCTGAGACACAGTGAAATCTCTCGGTCCATCAGACAGCAACTGAAAGCATAAAGGAAGCTTCACAGTGTGGCCATGAGCCTATTTTATTTATTTCCCAGAGAAACGGTCAGTTAGTAGGACCTATAAGCAGTTTCTAGACTTCTCCGAGTGTTGCTCATGCAAAACCACACTTTTAGGATAAAATTGTAAATAGACCATTAACATCACCAAATAGAAAGTGAATTTGTATTAACTATGAGGGTACTATTTTCAGTCTTGGGTCCTACTGTTGATTTTATTTTTGATATTTTACTTTTGTTTTATTTATTATGAGGTAAAGGTTTTTATTTTTGTTCCACTCCTATGCCCTCCTCCACTCTCAACCTTTCTGGTAACATTTAAAACTTGATTGATTTATAGTACTTTTTTTTATTGTTTGTTTGTGTAGTTTTGTTGAGGTGTAGATAGTTGTCCTCTTTTATTGGTTTATTTAATTGGTTGTTCCCATGGTAACATTTTTAGTACATTTTTTTCAGAAGGTTGAAGGATGCTTTGGGGCTTTTGTGTGGTGGTCTGTTAATCTTCAACAGACCCTAACAGGATTCCTTTGTGCCTTTTTCTCCCCTATTTTTAAGTGACTTGACTTCTTTAACCCTTAGGAGGCTAACTTCCTTTGCTTCTGGGCACCACATCTTCAGATAAGGTTTGTTTGATGGAATTTGTAGGGTGGGGTGGCCAGTCTGTGACCACAGAATCATTATCATGAGAGATTCAAAACACAGGCTGTAAAAAGGAATCTAAATTTGCATACTATAATTATGAAATTTATATAGCATAGTGTGGCTGTTTATTTTATATTTGGTTGTCAATCAAAGGAAGTGTAGCTTTTTTATTTTTGTAGATACTTTTTTGACTTAATTGCTGCTGAGTGGCTATTCTTGGTCAACTACTGTTTGGCTTTGACCTGCTTTCTGCGGGACTTAGTTGTGTCCTCTAAGTTTAATGGACGTCGTGAGACAGAAGAAATGAAATCATTCATGAAACATATTTGGACGTTTGTTCACTTAAACATTTCTACTCTGCAAAGAGCTACTCTGAAATCTGGAAGTCAGTATAATAACTTGAAAATGTAAGTTTTAAGTCTTATTGTTACTCAGATATGAAGTTTGTTCTCATAAACATTTAACATTTACTGTGACATAGTGATATGGAAGAATTGTATTTCTGTGATTATTTTTAATAATAGCCATAACTTAAAAGGTATATCATACCTGTTCTAGGTTCTAAAAGAACTTTCCATGGATTATTTATTAATCCTGGTAATAGGATTAGTCAGGATTAATTAAGTGTAAAACACTGACTCAACGGGAGGATATGAGTACTTTTAAGTGTTTATATGTAATATTAACACAAACTCTTATGTCATGAAATGAAAATATGCTAAAAAAGTATCACGATTATTTTTCCTAGGTATTGTGAAATAGTCTAAATATACAAACAAAAGGAGACATTTTAAATTACGTAAAGTAATTTTCAGTAGTGGGATTCGTTTTACAGATATTTTTCCTTCCTGTTGGCCAGTGTCTATTAGGATGGATTATTGCAGCAATCCCCAACCTTTTTGGCACCATGGACCAGTTTTCTAGAAGACAATTTTTCCATGGACCAGGGTGGGGGGTGGGTGGTTTTGGGATGGTCAAAGCACATTACATTTATTGTGCACTTTATTGCTATTATTGTTACATTGTAATATATAATGAAATAATTATACAACTCACCAGAATGTAGAATCAGTGGGGGCCCTGAGCTTGCTTTTCTGCAACTAAATGGTCCCATCTGGGGGTGACAGGAGACAGTGACAGATCATCAGGCATTAGATTCTCATCAGGAGCGTGCCACCTAGATCCCTCACATGCGCAGTTCACAATAGGATTTGCGCTCCTGTGAGCATCTAAAGCCACGACTGATCTGACAGAAGGCAGAGCTCAGGTGGTAATGTGAGCAGTGGGGAGTGGCTGTAAATACAGACGAAGCTTTGCTCGCTTGCCTGCCATTCACCTCCTCCTGTGCAGTCCAGTTCCTAACAGGTCACAAACCAGTACTGGTTTGTGGCCCTGGAGGTGGGAGACCCCTGGATTATTGGACCTTCACAAGGTGTTAATAGCAGTTGAATTTTATCCTAATAATCATATTGCCAGAAACTATATAGCAAATTTATAGGACGTGGAAATGAAATAGAGTTGATGCCCTAGCTTGCATATTTAAGAAGTTACTGCAGATACCCTAAAAACTGAGGGGAGGATTTGTACCTCTCTCCTTTTTGTTCCTTAGGCACAATGCATTCCATTTGGCTGGGCGGATAAAAGGATACTGTGTGTGTATGTGCCAGGGACTGTGCTAAGTGTTTTATATGCATTGCCACTTTTTAAAAGAATAAGAGGCCAGCATATCAGCTAAGAACATGGACTCCGAATTTAGACAGCACTGAGGTTGAACCCTGCCTCTGCTAATTTCTATCTGTAGCCCACTGGTCAAATTCCCTAACTTTTGTGAATCTCAGTTTCTTCATCTGAAAGAAAACAGTAATAACGTAATGTCCGCCTCGTAGAATTTTTGTGAGGACTAAATGAGATAAGTGGGATTGGAGAAAGTTCGTTGTGTTTAACTTTTTTCTGGCGTGAGAGTTTAGGATTTTTCAGGTTCATGGTGGTGAGGAAAAATGAAAGGGTGGGAGATGGTGACTTGCTGGCAGGACAGAATGACAGTCCAAGTGGTGCCTACTAAGATGCTTTCTGCATGAAAAATGCTGTCATGAATGGGACTGATGGAATGATTTATTGACCAGACATTATTTAAGTTAGAATTATTTAAGTTAGAACACTGATTGCAATTATAATAAAATCTTGGGAAAACACCACTAGACCCAAAAATACAAGTATTCTATAGAGAACTCTACTTAATTTATTGTTTGAAATTTTACCTGGTCATTAATTCACTGATCATACTAGGATTCTTGTGTGGTATGAAGGTCCTAGTGCTTACTTATACTATTAGAGAAATCTTGTATTGTTAATAGGATTTTTATTAATAACTCTAAGATAGTCCCAATAAACAGAAAAATATGGCTTCTCAAGAGATGCTGTCTTTTGATGATAAGGCTTAATATTGTGTTCTTGGATCACAGATGAAATTATTATTATGTAGTTAATCCTCAGCAGAAGTTAGAAAAGGTGAAAAGTTAGCATTTGGTATAGAGATTTGAACAAGTTTATACAGTCACAAGGTGTTTGTAATTGAACGCTCTTAGAAAAATGCAGACATGCCCGAGATTAAGTGCTGGAAATCTTTTTCCATCCACTTTTTTAACTTCAGGAAGACATTGTGAAAAAAAAATTTTTTTTTGAAGAAGGGTCTTGCTCTGTTGCCCAGGCTGGAGTTCAGTGGCATTATCTCAGCTCACTACAACCTCCACCTCCCAGATTCAAGCAACTCGCATGCCTCAGTCTCCCAAGTAGCTGGGATTACAGGTGTGCACCACCATGCCCGTGTAATTTTTGTATTTTTAGTAAAGAAGAGGTTTTTCATGTTGGCTAGACTGGTCTTGAACTCCTGACCTCAAGTTATCTGCCCGCCTTGGCCTCTCAAAGTGCTGGGATTACAGACGTGAGCCACCACGCCCAGCCAGTGTTTTTTAAATATAAATGTTACAAAAGTACATTACAAAAACTTTGCAGAAAATGTTCCAGGCTTGGGAAATATGGTGAAACTTCATCTCTACCAAAATACAAAAATTAGTCGGGCATGGTGGCATGCACCTGTGGTCCCAGCTACTTGGGAGGCCGAGGTGACAGGATTGCTGGAGCCCAGAAACTTAAGGCTGCAGTGAGCTGTGATTGTGCCACTGCACTCCAGTCTGGGCAACAGAATGAGACTCTGTTTCAAAAAAATAAATACATAAAATAATAAATAAAATGTTTAGAATAAATGCAATAAGAAAAGAACATTAAAATTATCCTTAATGTTTTAGTTTTAGCTATTATCCCTTATTTGGGCTCCACATAGAATCTTGCGGTAACTCTCTTATAAAATTTACCATTTTACACTCAGCATATTGCAAGAAACTTCTATCACTGCATGTTCTCCTACAACCATATTACAAATGAATGCACTTTTTGCTTTTTATGAACCACTTTGCTTCATTGATTCAATCTCCTAATTATTTATATTGGATAAGTTATCCATATTATTTCAAATATTTCACCATAAGAAACAAACTCTTGCAGGTAATTCTTGGTGCCAATCTATCATTGCTCCCTTTGCATAAATTTCTGCAAGTTAAATTGGTAAGTTAAGGAGTATGCAGATTTCCTTGGCTTCTTCTATGTAGTGTTATGTCTGCAATTATTTTATTTATAAATAACCCACAATTTGAGAACTAACTGTCCCATTAGTACTACTATTAATATTTTGCTTGCAAGTTTGGTTAGCATAAAATATTCATACGGAGTAAAATTATTCATTAACTTCTCAGCATCATAATGTAGTGCAAAGGGCAAATAGGCTCAAAACAAGATGCCCAACATTAGCATGGGAAGACATGCAAGAAAGCCCAGGCTGAAAGCCTCACATGCCGTTAGTGAACATTGAAAGCCCAGTGCCTTCACATGAAGGCAAGGGTTGACACACATAACATTCCCCACAAAATTAATTCCCCCCAGAGCTTGGTTTTCTCAATATTTAAGGAAGTAATTCAGAGTCCCTGATAGCCTCCATGATATTCTTCCCTCACAGTCCCAGTTTCAGTGATCTAGAGACGCTCAGTGATGCTGAATTGAGAACCCATATTCAAGTGTTGACTATGCAAAAAGAATGCTGAGAAACCTGCAAATGACAATACGTGCTGGGGTGCTGGCAGGGAGGAGAGCAGGGCTGACCACATGACATGTGGCGTGTGCCATGCGAAGTGTGTGTGCGGAGGTTTTGTCAATAGACTCTGCAGGGCATCATTTCTTTTTTTTTTTTTTTGGCAGTAAGACTGCTAACAAAAGCACTGTCATAGTTTTGTGAACTTACATGATAATGGAAAGGTATCTCATTTAACTACCTGGTGTTTGAATTTGGGGCATGAGACTGCACACACCCCAGGTTAGAAACAACTTGACCTGTGTGGGCTGAGGGTTTAACAGACCCTGTTCTTTGGAGTTAAAAATCATCTGCTCCCAGGAAAATACAACTTTCCGGGCTTTTTTTTTTTTTCTTTCTTTCTAAGTGAGGGACAGAGTAGGAGGAAAAAGGAAGGGAGACCAGCTTTAAATTACTTATAAAAAGGACCTAGAAAAAACTTTTTGGACATCAAAAAGCTCTTACAAAACAGGCTTTTAATGATTTAAGTGTAAATGAATCAAAAACATATGGATAACATTTTCTTTTAAAGTACCCTTGGGTTCAAAAAATTAAGGAGAAAAGTAAATGGCGGAGAGAATGTTTTAGATTTGGAGGAGTAAAAAAATTTTTTTAAGAAAATAGCTTGAAGAGTTTGAGACACTCCAGTTGCACTTGGGGTTACCCATGCTGATGGGAAGATGAGAGTTAGGAGGAGCAAGGTCCCCTAAATCCAGGGGCCCTGGTCAGTTTACCACATGCACAAGGCATGACACTGGAAACCCCTTCCAAATACATGCTTTGATATAGGATCTGGGGAGCAGGCCTGAGGGACTGGTACTGAGAGAACATAACTTGCATTTTCAGTCTCCTAGTGATTTAGAAATGCAACATGCAACCACAAACTACTACTGAAGACAAAAGTAGATGTGATATAACCCACCTGGGGGAGGAATGGAGTTGACATGAGGTCTTGTTCACATAAGCATGTACCATCTTCCATGGGCCTTTTTGCTTTGCAAGAGCTTTTCAGCTTGAAGGTAAAATAAGAAGACATTATTAAAATATGTAAACCATTTTATTTTCTGCTCCAGATAATTTCTTATTCGTTTTCCACAGTGCTCAAAACAGCAACAGAATTCAATTTGCCGTCTGAATTTTGAGAAATTCAGGCATGATACATACACATTGATGTTTATTTCTTATCTTCATGAAGAGTTAAAATCCCAAAGTGTGGAAAGCTGTGAAAGGAAGCCACGAGGGCTTTCCCATCATCACTGCTGGATTTTCTACTACTGCTCAAAGGACTTGAGCCACAGTAAAAAGCTGGAGTCTTCGAGGGTGTGGGAAGCAATGTCCCTTAGGACAAGCAATCTCTCAACTGGGTGGTCTGTATTGATTAGTCAAAATTTAATCCCTAGACTTTGATTACATTTCTAAAAGGAATCTCCCTCCCAAGGTTAAGTTTAATAAAACTATCTTCAGGGTGGTTACCAGAAAGAGACTCGTGCACACTCAGAGTAGCCTGCAGATATACTGGCCATGTATTTTTATGATCAGGAGGACAATGGAATCCTTGTCCAATAAATCTACCTTAGATTAAGCCTTTGGCTAACATAGCGTATCACCTGAAAATGCAGCACTCGCCACCAGCATTAGACAATGGAAACATGGAATGATCAGCACAACCTTTTACTAATCCAGGAAACATCGTGGGTCGTGGGTCCTCAGTGGGTTTCCAACTCAGTTGATTTAGTTTTAGCCATATTTATGGAAACATGTGAAATATTGGGGCTAGAGTTTCTGTTTCAATTCTTAGGCACATCATTAATATTTGATGTTCTTTTTTCTCCCAATATCTGTCTCTGCATCTCACAGAGAACATCAGTCAGTGTATTTCTCTGTTCTCATTGACCGTCCAACCTTTCAGTCTTTTTCCTGGTTCAGCCCAGATGAAAGGGTGATGTCCAAGATTACTATTTTACCACCACCATGTTCAGTGTCAGTCCCTGAGCCCCCCCTTTCCCACTTCCCTGCAGTTGTTCCTTTCAGTCCCTCCCACTTCCTGATATATCATCCAGAAAAAGTCTCTGATCCACCACGTTTCATTCTCTCTTTTATATTCTGAAAGTATTGCATTCTGCTGAAGAGACAATCACACAATAGGGTGAGTTGCTGCCTCACTTCATTCATAGTCTTCAGTCTCAGCCAGGCCACCATCAGCTTTATCCACCAGTCTTTGAATTTGGCCTGAACTGGCTCTCACTCTCCCCCTCCCCAGGGTCCCTTCTATACATTACCTCTCCTGAGGCTTTTATCTGATGCCACAGCCTCATTCTGAGGCTCCTCCTTTCACGTCACAGGTGTGGATTGCCTGGACCTCTGGCCCCTCCTCACCACATTGAAATTCCCCTTCTCTGTCCCTCCCTACCTCTTGTCTCCATGGTCAGAGAATGAGACACCCTGTCTCCTGTCCAATGCCAACATCTTCAGTGTTGCCCTTGGTCCCATCTGCTTTCCTTCAAGACCGTGATCAATCAAATACAATATTTACTGTTTTATCTTCAACCATCCCTTCTGTCTTGGCTTCTTTCCCTTGGCCTAAATAAATGTTTGAATCTTTGCACACTTAAAAAACAAAACAACAGCAGCAGAAAAACTCTCTGGGCTCTTGTGTCCTCTGTGAGTCGGCCCTCCAACATTCTTCCTTTAGGGATGAAAGTTCTTGCAGAAGTCATGCCACCTCTCCACTCCCTCAAGTCTCATCCTCTCACTCCATGACCCAATCAGCCTGCATCAGCCTCCAGCCCTCACCACTTTTGGAAAGGCCATCAAAGACCATCTTCTTTCAGAATCTAGTGGAACTGCACCAGTGCTTGTCTTGCTGGGTGTCCTGGCTTCCTTTGATGCTATGGAACATTCTTTCTACTTGGAATCACTTGCCTGCCTTGACTGTCCTCTCTCTGGTCCTCAGTGACGATTCCCTCTCTGTGCCCTTACTGGAACTCTCCTGCTTTGCCACACAGTTGGCTGTCTGATATGTTTTTTTAGAAATATGCTCATTGTGCTGTCACCCATTTGGATTTAACCATCATCTGTTTGTTGATGACATCAATTCCATCTTTGCAGACCTGTCCAAAGCCTTATTCTCATCTTCACACTATTGGTCACTTTTCAGCCTCTTCTCATGCTATCCTCCCTTCTCCCATTTAACTCTGAATCATCCTTCAGATTGGGATCAGTCATCTTCACTTGCAGGAAGCTTTTCTTGAAATACCAGGTTACTGGTGGCCCTTTCCGTTGCTCCTCAACACTACTGGTTGGCTTGTCCTTCGGCAATCCTATATCACTAGGGAATTATCTGGTCTGTAGCCCTGATTCTCACCATCCTGTGTGCCCTGAAGGACACATATACTGAGATTGGGACCTGGTAGCCACTCAGTGTTTATTTGAGGAAATATCAGATTATTTCTTTAATTGATAGGGATTAGTATCACATATAATTTTCAAGATCACAGAATATTAAAATACAAAATGAATAAATGACTTAAAATTTGTCTTTTTGACTGTATTATCTGCCTATACTATACATATCCTTAAAGTTATTACTTGCTACATTCTTCTACAAGAACATTTTAATCTCTATAAAATGGTCTTATTATCCAGTGTAATGCCTACCTGACATAGCTGAATGTCTACCCTGCCCTAACTCTGCTTATCTTTAAGAAACAGGATACCTGTGATTAAAAGTTCCCTTTGTAACCATACCAACTGAGACTGGTTAGCACCAAGATGGCTGAAACTTCAAAAAGACCTCAGATTTTCTTATCATCTCATTTCCATGCTAAATGACACTGCCATCAGCACCATGACAGTTGACAATCACTATGGCAATGGCTGGAAAAATCCACAAAAGGACAAAAAGGAAGGTAGCAGTCTGAGTCCAAGAAGTTCACCAACCATTTTCAGAAAATACATGAATATTTCTCCTCTCGAATTTTTTTTCTTTTTTTTTTTTTGAGATGGAGTCTCGCTCTGTTACCCAGGCTGGAGAGCAGTGGCACTATCCTGGCTCACTGCAACCTCTGACTCCGGGGTTTAAGCAATTCTCCTCCCTCAGCCTCCCCAATAGCTGGGACTACAAGCATGCGACACCACGCCAGGTTAATTTTTGTATTTTTAGTAGAGACAGGGTTTCACCATGTTGGCCAGGCTGCTCTAAAGCCCTCCTCTCACTCTGAATGTCCAACCCCTTCATAAGAGAAACCCTATATTTTAAACCCCTTACCCTTCACTAGTCGAGAAGTTGATTTGCGAACCATGCTCCCTCTTCTCAATTCCATGGCCATGGAATAAAACCTGCACTGTTTGACACTCACTTTTGGTTTTGTGTATTGGCTTCCAGGAATCAAACAGGGAAAGATCCCATTTTGGGAGGGACCAGCTTTGTTGGTAACAGTCTAATTTGGAGAGCTAGTTCCTGCTGTTGATTTCTTCCCTTTCCTCTTTCAAAATGTAATTCCCTTAGATAAACCTTCTAAGACTATCCTAACACAGTTCCTGCACATTCATTCCCTATCCTTACCCTAACCCTGCCCTTAGATGAACACATTCAGTGTTATGTACTTACCCTGTTATATCAATTGATATATAGTTCTCCTGAGTATCTGAACTTATGATTTTACATTTTTTGTGTGATTGTTTTGGATTTTACTCTCCCCTATCTCATGAAGGCAAGTACTTACCTATTTTGTTCTTAACTGTCTTCAATACCACTCACTATGCCCAACACATAGAAAGGGCTCAATCAATATTTATTAAGTGAATGAATGAGTGAAGGGAGGGCAGATAAATTAATGGGGGACTATAATTACTCAGAGGCAAAAATGAAGCCTAGTGAAAGAAGGTCATAAAGTCTTGAGAGCTTGGAAATTGACCTTACTGTAAAAAAGAAAAACAAAACACTTCCACACAGATGTGCTCCTAGGCCAGTAAAGAGCTTAAGTAGGCTTTGTGCTGTTTACAAGAAATGTAGACTTGGTGGGGTGTGATGGTTCACACCTGTGATCCCAGTACTTTTGAAGGCTGGAGGCAGGAGACTCACTTGAGGCCGGGAGTTCAAGATCAGACTGGTGATCACATAGTGAGACCTTCTCTCTACAGAAAATGAGCTAGCATGGTGGCATGTGCCTATAGTTCTAGCTACTTGGAAGCCTAAAGTGGGAGTATCGCTTGAGCCAGGAGTTCAAGACTGCAGTGAGCCATGATCGCACCATTGCCCTCCAGGTGGGTGACAGAGTAAGATCCTGTCTGAAAGAAAGAGAGAAAGGAAAAAGAAGGGAGGAAGGAAGGAAGGAAGGAAGGAAGGAAGGAAGGAAGGAAGGAAGGAAGGAAGGAAAGAAGAAAGTCAAAATGAATCCAATCTTTTTTTTCCTTCAGTTTTCTTACTTTATCTTTTTTATTTGGAAAAAAGAAAATGTCCCCATTGTACATGTTTAGCCCCAAATGGTATCCAAAACAAGAAGAATCAAAGCCTTCCATACATCAGTGGTATAAAAACTCAGGAGAACTGTCAGTCATGTTGCATTTCCCAAGGATTTTGCCCACATAAGTCCTTTTCGTCCTTGTACCTACTGTGTGCCTTACATTTTGCCTGATATGAAAAAGCTGATTTGGCTGTAGTTGAAATATCAAACGGAAATCATACTGAGAGGTGATAATGTGCTAGCAGCCCTCACTCTCAGCACCTCCTTGGCCTCAGCATCCACTCTGACAGTGCTTGAGGAGCACTTCAGCCCGCCACTGCACTGTGAGAGCCCCTCTCTGGGCTGTCCTAGGCCAGAGCCGGCCCCCTCTGCTTGCGGGGAGGTGTGGAGGGAGAGGCGCCGGCGGAGCCGGGGCTGCAGGTAGCGCTCACAGTCCAGCGCAAGTTCCAGGGGGCACAGGCACGGGCTCCACAGCCCAGCACTCGGAGCAGCCATCCAGCCCTGCCGGCCCAGGGCGGCGAAGGGCTAAGCACCCGGACCAGCAGCTGTGGAGGTTGTAGCCAAGTACCCCAGCACTGCCAGTCCACATGCACTGCACTGGAATTCTCACTGGGCTCCGCCTCCCCTCAGGGCAGGGCTCAGGACCTGCAACCCGCCATGTCTGAGCTCCCTACCTGTGGTGGGCTCCTTTGCCACCCAAGCCTCCCCAACAGGTGCTACCCCCTGCTCCCTGGTGCCTGGTCCCATCCACTGACCAATGGCTGAGGAGTGCAGGTGCAGCTGGGGACTGGCTGGCAGCTCCACCTGCAGCCCTGGTGTGGGATCCACTAGGTGAAGCCAGATGGGCTCCTGAGTCTAGTGGGGACTTGGAGAACTTTTATCTAGCTGGAGGATTGTAGATGCATCAATCAGCACTCTGTGTCTAGCTCAAGGTTTGTAAATGCACCAATCAGTACTCTGTATCTAGCTAATCTAGTGGGGACTTGGAGAACTTTTCTGTCTAGCACTCTGTGTCTAGCTAAAGGATTGTGAACTCACCAAATAGTGCTCTACCTCTAGCTCAGGGATTGTAAATGCACCAATCAGCACCCTCTAAAATGGACCAATCAACTCTCTGTAAAATGGACCAATCAGCAGGATGTGGGTGGGGCCAGATAAGGGAATAAAAGCAGGCTGCCCCAGCAAGCCAGTGGGAACCGGCTGAGGTCCTCTTCGACACTGTGGAAGCTTTATTCTTTTGCTCTTTACAATAAATCTTGCTGCTGCTCACTCTTTGGGTCCACGCTGCCTTTAAGAGCTGTAACACTCAGGTGAAGGTCTGCAGCTTCACTTCTCAAGCCAGAGAGACCACGAACCCACCAGGAAGAAGGAACAACTCCAGACGCCTCACCTTTAAGAGCTGTAACACTCACCA
Source organism: Mandrillus leucophaeus (assembly GCF_000951045.1). Lineage (NCBI taxonomy): Eukaryota > Metazoa > Chordata > Mammalia > Primates > Cercopithecidae > Mandrillus > Mandrillus leucophaeus. The sequence goes on along the minus strand of NW_012105054.1, from coordinate 1,233,470 downwards.
TGAAGGCCTGCAGCTTCACTCCTGTCAGCGAGACCATGAACCCACCAGAAAGAAGAAGCTCCAGACACATCTGAACGTCTGAAGGAACAAACTCTGGACACACCATCTTTAAGAACTGTAACACTCACCATGAGGATCCGCAGTTTCATTCTTGAAGTCAGCGAGACCAAGAACCCACCAATTCCAGACACAATACAACTGAAGAAACAGGTCAAAGTCACTTTGTGAAATGTTTCAATGCCAGGCTAAGATGTTTAGGTTTTATATTTTAGGAGGTAATTTTTAAAAACTATGTTAGAATTATACATAAATATATATTTTAGGGAGAAAATGCTCTAATTTCGGACTGTAAATTGAATTGGTGTTTTCCAGAAATTAAAGATGAGTAAACCAATTAGGAAATTGTAACTTTAATCCTGCTTTTAGGTGATATGAATTTTAATTACTCCATTTAACTCTATCATTCTCATTCCACAATGGATTATAAAATACAAAAAAAAAAGTTAAATGGGAAAAATAGAATTAGAGAATAGTGATAGAAAAATCACATGGGGGAGCAGAAGATGTAATTCTTACAAGAAAGTTATAACTTCAGTCATATAAATTCAGTCTTAAATTTACTTTGGAGCTTCCTGGAAGCCAAAGTAAAACCAGAAACATAATCACTTAATTTATATTGCACATATAGTAATAATAGTTAATATTGATTGGTTCTAACCTTGTACCAGGTACTGTTTATATGTGTCCTTTACATGTCACCACTTACACATATATTTGAAGGCCTCGTGGTCTTTATAAATAAGTCTATTAATTAAATCAGCTGATAGAAAGATCTTTTACAATGAAGAAAGGAAAATTCATGCTGAAAAGCATCCCCCTTTTTTCCTTTAGAGAATAATCAACCTAAATTAAACTTTTAAATTTTTGGTTTAAGGCAGCCAGCCTGTTTCAACGAAGTTGCCAAATATTCTTAACCGAAAGGAAGCATTGCAAGATATGACAAACAGGAAAGCTAAACAAAAGTCAACAGTGTTGCAAATCATACATTTATGGGAAGAAACGCTCCAGTTCAGCAGCCAAGCCTGGAGCTTAAACCTGCAAGACAGACCATGCTAACATGAATGCGAGTGAACAGGAAAGGATGCTGTGTAATCCTACATCCTGAGGTGCCTGCAGAACTTGGGCCTCAGTGTGCAGGCAGCCAGTGGGGATAGTGACCTGTAGTGGAAGGCCTTCAGAGAGTAAGTGAGAATACCAGACCTTAGCTGTGTTGTCACATGTTATCAAAACTAGAAGACTGGACAAGTCTTTGACATGAAACTCAAATAATGCACTAGTCTGTTCCTCAGTTGACTCCCTGGAAATGAGTGATAAGGTGACAACATCCTCAACATCTTTGGAACAAATCAGTGGGGATTTTCCCTACCTCTTCCTTACAGCACTCTCTGTATGTACATTAGTAACCTTGTTCCAGTGATAAAACCTGGACTATTACCAGGGGTCACCAATGCAAATGTCCAAGGACCAAACAAGAAACAAATGAAGTACATCGATGCAGTTTAGGAATATGGGCCCAGCTACAGGGGAACTATGCTTAAAAACTGAAATTCAAAATACACTTTTATACTGGACTTGGTGGCTCACACTTGTAATCCCAGCATTTTGGGAAGCTGAGGCAGGCGGATCACCTGAAGTCAGGAGTTCAAGACCAGCCTGGCCAACATGGTAAAACCCCTGTCTCTACTAAAAATACAAAAATTAGCCAGGTGTGGTGGCATGTGCCTGTAGTCCCAGCTACTCAGGAGGCTGAGGCAGGAGAATCACTTGAATCCAAGAGGCAGAGGGTGCAGTGAGCCGAGATGGCGCCATTGCGCTCCAGCCTGGGTGACGGAGTGAGACTCCGTCTTTTAAATGAAATCTCCCAAATCTTAAACATCAGCAACAAATTCAAGTATTTTTAAAAGGCTACTTGAAGCAATTCTCTATGAACTGAAAGCCTCAATTGAAAACTCTCTTAGGAGAAGGATGAAGCCTTCTCAATTGAATTTCCTATTAATAGTGCATTTAATAAAGTGGTAAAACGAGCCGCTGATTGTGGTATTCTGTGATAAAGATTTTAGGCTTCTGTCCATGATTAAGGGCAGATACTTGATAATTCAAGCTGACAATAGAAGTGACATCCTTTTGTGAAGATCAAAGTGGTGCTAGGACTTACCTGAACCAAGGTCAACCATCTTCCATGGAAGCTCAGAGAGATTATCTGGAGGCTGGGCCACGGCTTGCCGTTGGTCAACACTCATTTTGCCCCAGCAAATGAATAATTGAGCATATATATTATCAGGATTCCAGACCAGGCATGGTGACTCATGCCCGTAATCCCAGCACTTTGGGAGGCTGAAGCGGGTAGATCACCTGATGTCAGGAGTTCAAGACCAGCCTGGTCAAAATGATGAAACCCCATCGCTACTAAAAATACACAAAATTAGCTGGGCATGATGGCATGTGCCTGTAATCCCAGCTACTTGGGAGGCTGAGGCAGAAGAATTGCTTGAACCTGGGAGGCGGAGGTTGCAGTGAGCCAACATCACACCACTGCACTCCAGCCTGCGAAACAGAGCAAGACTGTCTCAAAAAAAAAACAACAAAAAAGGATTCCATCAGGGTAGAAGAACCTGTGAAAAAGGAAGCAGACCTTAAAGAATTATGGGAGAATCTGGGCAAAGAAGGTCAGAAGGGGTAGTTGCAAGGTCAGAGAGTTGTAAGTCCCTCCAAGCCCACTGCAAGCACTGGAGACAATTTGGATTTTGCAGGGAAATGTGGGAAGTCAAGCACATCCCTTCTCAAAGGGACTACTTGTGGAAAAGTCTAGGAAGCTGCTATCTCTGTGTAACCACTGCCTCTGTGCATCCATAGGCCAGCATCTTGGGATGGGTGTTGGCCTCTGTTGGTCAGCTCTGAAGTCAGAAAGTCCTGTCCAGCTGGAGCCTTGGGTACCTCTGCATCTCCCTGTACCATATCTGACCACAGGAAGGTCTTCAGAGTCTAATGGGTCCTGCTTTATCTTTGCCTCTCAAATTTCGCACCAGCTTCTCTTCTGGCCAGCGCTGGAATAGCAGAGGCAAAGGGATTTTTGAAAAGCCTATTTTCCAGATTGGCTAGGTCAACCACAGAACAAACCAGCACACAGAGGATGCGTATTTCACTTTCTACAACCAGGTCATGATAAGTTTAGCTGGTGCGTTTCCAAAACTATTTTGATTTCTGTGTTATAGATGAAGTCTTTGGGGGAAGAAAAAAGGGAAAAGGCGGCTAAGAAGCAAGAGGGATTTGGATTTGAATCTTGATTACTTCCTTGCTTTATGGCCTTGGAAAAGGCAATCCATCTCTCTCATTTGCAGTTTCTCCATCCATAAAATGGGGCTTCTAATACCATTATGATAGTGTTGTCTTAAGGATCAGACACAATGCTGGGAAAAAGTACATAATGTTGTCCATGGGGACAAATGCTATGTTTAGCTTATTCATTGTTGCAGTCTCTTGGACCAAGAAAGGTGTGTGACACCAGAGTAAGCAAACAATATGTTTAAATCACTATAATCATTGTTTGTAAAAGCAATAGAGGCTCTTAAACACACATGAAACTTTAAAAGAATGGATGTACTATGGGAATGAATAGCCAATGAGATTTTTTTTTCCTGATCTTTTTGGAGGGTGATGAAAATGAATTCTCTCAAAGGTTTGTTGTGTGCTAGGACACATTTAGAATGAGTTGGGTTTAATTTTCACAGTAAAAAAGATTGAGAGCCAGCATAAAACAGATTCTGTAAGTAAGTATTCTTTCATTCTTTGTCCAAAAAAGTGTACAGTCATGTAATCTCCCTCAAGGTACATAATCATTTTCATTGTCATTCAGCATCCCATCTCTGAGCAGAGTCCAGCTCACATCCAATAAACGGAAGACAAGCACGCTGACCACACACACTGCATCTTTCTCCTTGAACACATGCACACACTGGCCTTTGGTAAGAGGCAGGGCATGAATAGGGAAAAACAGAGATGCATTCCACAAAGACATTAGCTAAACAAAAGTCAAGTCCACCAGGCGAAGCCATCAGGAAATTGGTTAACATATTTTTCCCCCATTCAACAAAAGATAGCAGGCACTTGTCTCAATATCTCCTTTCATCCCTGAAAGCTTTAAAATTGATTCATGGTTTCATAACTACAACAAAGTAACCTTGGATAGATTAAAATCAAGGCTTTTTTTAATTTGGATATCAACAGCAAGAATCCCACCCAGGTCTTGCTAAAAACTACTTTGGCTGACGTTATGAAATGCTTCCTCAAGTTCTTCTTCAGCCAAATGAGAAGTCGTCTGGAAAGGATTCATCCTTTTAGTGTACACAGAAGATCTTCTTCTTGGATCTATAAACTAAGTCTTTAAATTCCACTGTAATTACTCCAAAGACATAAATAGAGCCGATACTATTTCTGGCATCCCAGCTGGCCCTTTAGACAAGGTACACAGCATTTTCAAATAAAGCTTCCGCAAAGTGTGTAGGTATTCTAGCAACAGACAGATGCCTGGAAATTCTAAAACATAGTGTCTAAAAAGAATGGCTTCCAAAAATGCTAGTGTGTAAGACAGGCTCCTTTCTTCATTTTAATTCTTGTACCAGTTGTTAGGATTGAGTTTCTTAGTAAGGACTGAAGCCTATTCTGTTTTCAACCACTAACTTGGCTCTCCTTGAAAGTATACTGAAACAATTCATTAAAATACTCATACATAAAGTTTTATTAAGAGGACATGTTATTGCTCTCAGACTCACTCTGTAGTTATTAACTAGTGCAATTTAAAAGCTTTGTTTCAAAAGCCAGAGCCTCACAAACCATCCTGGTATTTGTGCTGATTAATACCAACATCATATCCATTTTAAAAATGACCACCACCCATATCTGGAGTATGTCTCGGGTTTGGACATGAACATTTTGCTTTTGTTCTTTGTGGACATGTTTGGTTTTCTTTTCAGAGCAGATTTGTAGAATCTTAAGTTTCCATGCATTTGTTTTCTCTCCATTGTTTTCTGATCACTTATTTTTTCCCCCTCTGAAATTTGAATTCAGATTACAGGCGCCACCGGTACAAAAATGAACATAATTAATTTCCAGAACCTATAGTCATTTTCATTTCTTGATTTAATAACAAATATAACTGAGAATCAGCACCATGTTCTTTGATTATTTATGAGTGGACATGTATCAGCTGTTCTGTGGGTTAGCTCCCTTGTGGGTTAGGATCCCTTTGGGCATGACACCAGGACTTAAGGAAGACGCAAACCTAGAGCTTTAGCACACAACTATGTGAGCTAGTCCACAAGGCGGACAGCCCATTCTCAGTGCTTGCCCTGATGAAGTGAACTGGCACTAGAGAGAGCACTTCTGTCTAGATTTGAGGATATTATGGTAATGAGAGAATGGTGATATTTAAGATTGGGTCAGACAACTTCATTCTGCTATATAACTAAAAGGAGAGGTTTTGAAGTCAGCCGGGACTTGGCCAAATCAAAGTTCTCAGTGATCATGTTATCTCCCATAACATAACCTGCTTGAGACCAGATTGCATTTTTTGTATAAAGGAGATGCCATATTTTAATCTCTGGTGCACAGTGTGGGCTGTTATTATTGATTACTCTGTAGTCATTGGCAATATCTGCTCATAAATGAAACGTCTGCTCACAAAGAAAGCCAAACAGCACACACACACAAACTGGGCATTTTGTGGCAGGAAGACTCTAAGGTGGCCCCTGTCATACCCACCTCCCCGTATTCCTCTCTGTTTCATTCCCTCTCCTTGAGGGTGGGTGGGACCTGCAATTTGCTTCTAACAGGACATGGCAAAGGTGACGGGACGTCAATCTCATCATTAGGGTATGCTATATCAGAATCTATCTTAACAGACCAAGCTAGAGACTTTCCTGTGGGCTTGATGCATTGAATGGCTGAGATGGCAAAAACCACGTGGCAAGAAACTGCCAGGAAGGCTCCAGGAACTGTCGTGGCTATTAGGATCTGAGGGCAGCCCATGGAAAGTTAGGGCTCTAACCACAAGGAAATGAATTCTACCAACAACCTGCATTAGTCTGGATGTAAATTCTAACCTAGTGTAGCTTCCCAAGGAGAACAAAGCATGGTCAACATCTTGGTTGAGCCTCGTGAGACTGAGCAACGGACTTAGCTCAGCCATAGGCAGGCCCATAACTCTGACCTGTGTAAACTCTGAGAAAATAAATGTGTGTTGTTTTAAGCACCTAAGTTTGTGGTTATTTGTTACAGTAAAACAGAAAACTATATACATGCTTAACTGGAGAACTTGGCTATTATGTCATGTAAATAAGACCATTTGAATTTTTATTTAAATAATCAGTTATTAAATTATCTTTCTTCTGGTATCTTTTTCTTTATGAATCAAAAAAAAAATGTGATTCCAGGATTTTTGTCTACAATCGTAGAGTCATATGAGAAAGTGGCCCTTCAAGTTTAACCTGGATATTGGTTATTAGGTTTATTGAGACTTCATAAGGTAAAGAGCCCAGTTAAGAGAATATATTTTTAAATACTTCTGCAGTGAAATTTTATAATAAAAAAATGCTTTGTTGTGAAAAGGGCTTGAGAACACTTTCTGCTAAGAAGAAAAGTAAACAGTCATTTGTTCACCTGCCCAATCCTGCTCATCATTAAAGATTCAGCAGAATGTCACCTAGATTTGAATGCACTTTTCATGTCTCTCCCAGGCATGGGAGCACTGCTTCTCCCCTTTCAGGTTCACAGAGCACCTTCACTATGAGCGCCTTACTCTGTGTTGTAATTGCCTACTCAATGGTTGTCTCTGCCCCTAGCCCAGCACTAGCAAATTACAGCTCACGGGCCAAATCCTGCCTACTGCTTGTTTTTGTTAATAAAGTTTTATTGAAACACAGTCATGCCTTTTTGCTTGCACATCATCTATAGTTGCTTATGTATGGTGCAATGCAAAGTCTAATAATTGCGAAAGAGACCTGTGGCCCAAAGTCTCAACTCTTTGCTATCTGGTCCTTACAGGAAAAATCCTGACCCTAGAACTAGACCATGAACTTCAGTAGGTGATGGACTGGGTCATGTTCATCTCTGTGGCCTCAGAAGTTAGCCCATAACAGACCCTGAATTTGTAATTTAGTGAATACAAAGATGCATCAAACACCTGAAATTCAAGCTAACATTAGCATTTATCTTCTAAAGTAGATCTTCCCTAGAGAAGCCCGTAGAATTTCATTAATACTCTGTTACAGGGAAACAGTCTGTCCGCATACTTTGTATCATCCTGAAAGCTGAAAACAGAATGAAGACAGCTGGCTATTAAAGCACATTCCTATCCTTCATTAGGTCACATTTAGACCAAATTGTCATTTATTAAACAATTTTCACATTAGTTACCAAGCCCATGTGCCTTTCAGGGGACAGTTATCTTTTTTCAGATTCACTTAGAACCAATTTCCAAAATACTGCTGGTGTATTTGCTGTCCAAGAAACCTTTTAATTTTCATTTGTAAACCTTTTTTGATGTTGCTCCCTTGACAAAAACAGGAAACTATTATTTTCTAGTGGTAAACAAGTTCAAATTCAAGTTAGCCACTCAACTCCCCAATTCAAGACTGTGTTTTGTATACATTTTTTAAAAATCATCATTCTAATCTTCATCAAATGTATCAAAATTCTCAAGGAAAAGCCAAATGCCTTAAAATTTTGTGGGAATCAAAGAATTTAAAGATCCCCCCACTACTCCAGATTTGGCTTTTCTCCAAAACCAGTGAAACCTTTCAAATCTCTTGTGATTCACTCCTTCACTATTTCAGTCCCCTGAGATTAGTCTGAGTGCTTTCCCCTTCATTCATCCACCCACAATCTCTTTTACTCCCATATGGGATGTATACAGTAACACTAACCACCAAGAACAAAGCAGAACAAGATGTTTGCCATGGATATCAAGTCTCAAAAGAGACAATTAAATTGATACAAATCATCATTGCTTTCTGAATCACCATAGACTCCAGTATTTTAGAATGCCAATTACTATAAAGTGTTACCTAAAGATTTTATAAACAAATGTATTAAACTCATAGGGGAAGCTTAATGAGTACGACGATGTTTCCGTTTCATCATGATGTTTAGAAAATTCTTCCAAGTCGTTTGATGAATGCCTCAAGGAGAAAGAGACCTCAATTTCCTACTGGGGTTAGTAAACAAGGATGCTTTATCCCTTCCTGGACCTTGACTCTTTTCACTGAGATTGGACTCCCTCCCTTAACACCACCTTCACCTCCTAATCACTCGCTCATCCTCAGAAAGGACTGTATTCCCCTTGGTCTGTAGAAATTTAGAAAAAAAAAAAAAAACTACAATCAATATATCAGGAGCTTTATCTATATTTACCTATTTATCTTAATATTGAATACAACGTTAGCTGTCCTTTTTTAAAATGTTTTCCCTACTTAATTGGGTGGATAAAATGTTCATTATTTGATAAAAATTAATGTCATTGATTTCAGTTTGTATATCCTTACCGAACAAAAGATAAATTTTCACTCTTTTATCGGCTCTCTCAGTTTTAAAACAAATTTATTAATATACTTAATTCAACCCATTAGATGAATTTGTGACTAATTTGGATTAGTCACAAATCATGTTCTGAATTTTCACATGTGCCTAGTTAGCTATTGTATTATATAGCAAAGGAAAATGTCTTGATTAGATTGAAACTGACAATTCTGGATGATAATAGTTCATAGGTGAGGTTGTATTCTTCATATTCAATTCTTCCAGGAAACCCATGATGTCCAATTCTTTCACTATTCATGATATGAAGTATGATCATTTCATTAAGGAATACCTGCAATCCCTTTTCATGGTAGAAGATTTTCCCTCCTTTCAAGTAGTAAATGATCTGTGGGATAACACGCTGGCTCTGTGTGAATATTCTATTACTTAAGAAACCAGCACCGAATGATTCTGACATTCACTGATGATCTCCACTTGAATCCCTAAATCAATAATTGCATTATGTGTTGTAAAACAGGGATTTTTGTATCATCTTTTCTCTTATTAGATGTCATTCTTCGGTGGAGAAAAGCTTTTCTTTTCCTTTCTCTTTTACTATTACTTTTCAAAAATTTCAAAATAATCATGTTTTTACGTTTAAAATTCTTCTTCACATTTCCTGAGGTTCTTTTTCTATTGTATCTTGTTCTTGTTCCTTGGATGTAAATTTCTCTCAACTTCTTCTGAATGAACTAGGTGGTTCTTGGTTTGGTTTAATTTTGAATCCACTTTATTAAGATAGCCATGACCCAGGATAAAAGTAGCCAGGGTCCAAAACTCATTCCTCCAACATTTAAACTGATCTATGAAATCACAAAGACTCATAAAGACTTTAGTGCTCTAACTCCTTAGAGCACTAAAATCCTTAGAGCTCTAACTCCTTAGAGCACTAAAGAGTCATTAAAATGGAGAATAGGAGGGGATGTTGAGAGTACTTATGACTCACAGAAGGCCAATGACTTATCTAAGTTCTCTTAGCTGGTTAGTGGTAGTGAATTAAAGTGAATTATACCCTAAATCACTAACTCCAGGGCCAGTGCACTGCTTAACATTCTGGGCCGCTCTCTGCAGAGCTAGTGTAGCCAGCTCCTTCAAGAGCAGTCAAATCTCATTTGTTATTAAACCTGAAACTTTTCAGATGGGCCCTATTCTTTATTTTTTATTTATTTACTTATTTTTTTGAGACAGAGTCTCACTTTGTCACTCAGGCTGGAGTACAGTGGCGTGATCTTGGTTCACTGCAACCTCCACCTCCTGGGTTCAAGCAATCCTCGTGCATCAGCCTCCCGAGTAGCTGGGACTACAGATGTGTGCCACCATGCCTGGCTAATTTTTGTGTTTTTAGTAGAGACAGGGTTTCACCATATTGACCAGGCTGGTCTCAAACTCCTGACCTCAGGTGATCCACCCGCCTTGGCCTCTCCGAGTGCTGGGATTACAGGTGTGAGCCACTGCACCCAGCTGCCCTATCCCTTTTTAATTGTTTCATTTTATATCTTTAGCAAATTTGCCTGTGTAGGCATTCCTAAAATCCTCTGAAAATTGTTTTGAAATTAATTATATCTTGCTCTATACTTGTGTCATCTCATGAACTACTTCTCCAATGGGGGCAATTGTCATGTAAATACCAGTGGGCAGAGATACGTAGCAGAAGCCCATAATACCCAATATGTCCCAAAGGGTTGTTGAAAGAACAATCATCTCACAAAACATCCTGCAAAAAAAGAGGAATGGTTAGAGAGCAAAAAAGTCTGAACTACAGTTCATTTTTACCACAAACACTACAGATTTCCACAAAACAATTCAGCACATGCCTTCTCTGATGCTTCCCTGGTCCGTGGCAGTTCTAATGTTAATACGATGTTTTAAGTCTTCATAAGTATAAAAAGATAGCTTTTCAGGGCTAAATAACTGACAGAATAACAAGATATTTGTAAATACCACTTGTATTCTTCAACGGTAGGTACCAATGTGTATGCATATATTTCTCATAAATGACCAAGGCACTGAAGTATATGTGGGGCTTGCAGGCATCAAATGAGAATCTCAGGGGTTGGGTCCAGTGCTTTGGAACTTTACAATAAGCATCTCAGATGTTTGCTGGATTTGTCGGTTTGAGATCCACTGATCTATTGGGATAATGGCCGAGGCAAACGTGCATAGAGAACTGGTCAGGGCTGATGTGCTCAGAGGTATCTCTCCCGCCACAGAGGTGCTGTCAACCAGGGCAGAGGGCGCCATCTGCTTCCCGCTCCTACTCACTTGAGTCTGCCTTTCCTTCCATTCCCGGTGGATGGGGTTCTGGGGATCACCTTGTGGTGATCTTGCCTCTGACGGCACACCCCAGTTTCTCGCCCCCAGTACCTTTTCCCCGTTTAGATACCCCTTTGCCCTTTTAGTTTCTGTGTGATCAGGCACCACTCCTGCCCTCACAGAGGGCAGGGTCCTTTCTTCCTGTCTCACCACCACTGCTGTTGGGGACGCACATCACAGGTTCTCATCTCTTGCTCAGGATGAGCATATGGGCAGTGAGGAGGGTCCTTCCACTCTCACTTATGGACCAGTGACCTCTGGGAACTTCACTCCCAGTCATGTGAGTTCTCAGGCCTGGGTTTGTCAGACTTGAGATAGATAGAACAGGAAAGACAGCTAATTGGATGTGAAAAAGGAATTTTAATTGAGATGCAACGTAGTATATGTAACCTTTTAATATCTAAATGATGATGGAAAATAACCAGAAAGTAGGGACCCGTTTGAGATCACCAAGCAGCCAGGATGGGAGGTAACAGTCCAGTGAGTCTAAAGGCAGAGACGGGAAAAAAATGCAGCTTTTTCCTGATGGTAGAAACTCGGATTCTACCAAGTTTATCCCATTCGGTAACCTAATATAGGTCTAGATGTGTGGTGTATTGGCATCATAGGCAGTATCACACCTTTTAGTTACTGCTCTGACATTTACAGTGTGTCTGAATATGTGGTAAAAGATAGCATAGACCTTATCCTTCTGCAAACAATTTTAAATGAGCTTTTCAAGCCTCCTTCCTCCATCCCACCAATATCCTGCTGGAATTATGTATGAAATGTCACTGAATTTATAGATTAATTTGGTGGTTTTCAATTGAATCTTACCAATGTTAAGGCCTCCTATTCATAAATATGTATCCAAGTTTTCTTTTAGATCTGCTAAAAGAAAACTTCTTTTAGCAGAAGTTTCTCCATAAAGGACTTGAGTAAATCTCTGTAGGTTAATTCCTAGATATTTTATAGATATTGATCTCATTTTAAATGATTTTTTCATTATATATTATAGTTAGCTATGCTAACATCTCTATCTCTCTTCCCCTAGACTGGGTAAGGTTAGGTATCTATGCTCATATGTTTTCCTTTACAAAATTCCACTATAACAATGATCACATGGTACAGAATGTGACTATTGTTTAAGGTCTACTTACTCTACTGCACTGTGAACCCCTTGAGGGCAGGAACCATCTCCTGTTTACTGTTTATCCCCAGCAACTAGCTCAGGTATACTTGTCTTTCAGTGTTTACTGAATGTACATAAAAACACATACCACAATTACATTATAATAATATGGCTAAAAATATCTGGAAATAAAGAAGATAACCACTTTGACTGAAGGCTCATATCAGCTAAATAATTTATCTGCTAGGTAGGCAATTATGAGGTCATCCTTATAATCCAACTCCTCTTCCTCCCTCCTTCCCTCTCTCTCTTTCTCTCTCTTTCTTCATTTCCTTCTTCCTTTTCTTCTCTTTTCCTTCCTCCCTTCCTTCCCTCCTTCCTCCCTTCTTCCTTCATTGCTTTCTTTTTCTTTCTCTTTCTTTCTTTCCTTTTTCTTTCTTTCTTTCTTTCTTTCTTTCTTTCTTTCTTTCTTTCTTTCTTTCAATTGAGCTTCTTGAAAGTGGATAAATCAAAGGCAACTTATTATAATATAAATGCCTAAGATTCTAGTTATCCAGTTCTAAATAATGACATGAAAAGTCATATTGCTATATTCTCTGCTTCTATGTCTCCCCACCCCTCCCAAGTTAGTCTCTCAGTTGTCTAAATCCAAGTACAACTATTTCCCCAGCAGTAAACCCAGACCAAGAAGTCAGGCCACAGGAAGCCATTGGTTGAAAACCCATTTTGTAGATTGCAACTGATGTTGCTAAATTGCACAGTCATCTGCTCATCTGTTTCTCATCACATTCTAGCTTTCTGTTTCCTAACTTCAAATTTGATCATGGTCCAGGATTCCGTGTGTAATCCATTGGGAATTTACAGAGTGAGGTGGCAAGAAGCAAATGAGCAAAGTGGGAAAGAAAGGGCATGAGGGTAGTTACAGAGCCCCTGCCACTGATTTAATAAGGCCTGGCTTCACATCTCAGGTATCCAAGGAATCGTTGCAGCTGTCATACTTCTTAGGCCATCATCATCCTTTAGGATAAAACAGACTGAGATATTCAGTAAAAAATATTTTTTAAAAAAAAGCCTACAGACCAACAATAACAACAAAGCATAAACAAGCGACAACAACAAAACAGCTCCTTGGGAAAAAGCATTGCAAGTAAGAATGGGAGGAAACTACCCCTGTCTACTCACCCCCCACCACCAGAAGGAGCCTCCTATAATTACCTCTCCCTTTGGCCACTGTCTCTGATCCTTCCGTCCCTGGTAGGGAAACATGCAAATAGCAAAGAATTCAGACATCTGGAAATGTTTTAGTTATCACAAGTTTTAGTAACTTTTCAAAGAGAAACATAAAATTGAGTGAAAAGTCAAACAAAGATTTTGGTTCACTAGAGGGGTAACAACCTTCCTTTTATGATCCTGTTCATCTCCCATTTGATGGGATTACTCAGGAAATGTATACCTATTTTGATTTTAAATTGCTCTAAAATATGTGATTACATAAATGCAATTCAGAGTGAATCTGCAGGAAAAAAAAAATGTTGGGAAGAATGACTATTTTATTGCATTTATTACATTCCCTTTTTGTTCCTTGTATATGTCACGAGAATCCATCAATCTGTATTATCATTTTGGGAAAACATCCCTGAAAATGCTATTTGAAGTATCCAGCAAGCCCGGGGTAATCTGGCTATCAGATGTTGGCTCAATGATTGAGGATGTATAAAAACAAACCAAGTACTAATGTCATCCATCAGTCTAATTTTTTGCTGAAATTACCTAAATGGATGAAAGAGTATTTACACTGTGTTCTTGTTTTTTGTAACTTAATATGCAATTTAGTACACGTTTTTGGTTTTAAGCTCATTTTCCTAACCACCAACATACTAACACACTACCTTGCACACAGAGCACACGGAAACTTCTTGTGTACACAGGCTTCTGGGTCTGACTCTGTCCCCTAACTAAATGACTGGTCCCTGTCTAGTTCCTTAACTTGCCTGAGCTTAAGTTTTCTGTTCTCCAAAAACAGAATTAATAGAAAAACACAGTGGTACTTAGTTGCTAGGTTTATTTTGAACAGTAAATGAGATAAAACATGAAAAGTAATGAACACAGGGTCTAGCATCTGTGACAAAGGTTGTCAGAACTGAAAGGGATTTTCAGGAACATCTCATACAAAGCCTGCTGTATGCATTTTTAGAGAGAGGGTCCTAAATGATCCTCAAAGGAGTCTATGACTCAAAAAATGTAGAATCATCTGTCAATCTTATTGACTTGTACTCAATCTATTTGCTAAAAAGGAAATCTAGGCCCAGAGAGGGTAAATTATTGTCCAAGATAACACAGTTCCTTAGCAGTAGAACAAAAACTTAGATGCCTCATCTCTCAGTACTATTATCCTGTGTCCAATACTGTATTTCATTATGCTAATGTTGTTTTTAAAAGCATCAAGGAGAGAGAATACAATGAGAAAAGAGCATCTAGAGAGAGACCATGGGGAACAGCACAGAGTAAATGACCTTAGCCTGGTCTAAAGAATTATTTGAACCAATTTCAATAACAGAAATAACAATACAACATTAAAAAAATACCCAAATAGTAAAAGTCATTGTCCCGTAATGATACACTCTATTATCAATCCCAACGAATCCATCAAAATTAATATCATCTGAGTCTGCAAAAAGAGTAAAGCAAAGTCCCTACCCTCCAGAAATTTCCTGTCCAGGCAGCACTAATACAAGTCTGAACAACTTTACTATTACAGAGGCACAAAAAGGCAAGAGAAATAGGGAGGGAGATACTCATTCCTATTGCAGACATGGCCTTTTTTCATGGAGCTGCATGGCAAGGACAGAGAAAGATCTTTAGATGGATCAGTCTGGTCCCTATCATTTGTGATGACGATTTTCCCGTGCCAGAAAAGTGTCCAATATAGGTTAAGGGAAAAAAGCTCAAAGTATAATATCCTCATAGTTTCATTGACTCCCTAGCATGTTCTTCTCCATTAGCATAGAAAAACTAAGTGTACTTATGTATGCTCACGTGAGCAAATGAGCAAAGTGGGAAGCAAATGAGCCTCAACTTCTCTAATTCCTGTTGGTCTTGGATTTGCTCTTCAGAGAAACCTCCGCAACACTGATAAGTACGTGTCCTTTTCAGGTCCTAAATTTTGTTCAGGTAAAGAGCCTTTGAGAAATGTTCTGGTGCATGCTGCATTATAAGATTACATAATACCAGTTGAGATTATGATCAATAAACTTGACCATTAGTAGGTGTGACAATAAATGACTGTAAAGATTACATTTATGTCCCAAGAATTATCATAGTAAATACAAGAAAAATGCTAAGAAAAGAAATACCACAAGCCAGAGATACACACCCTAGTCATTAGCTTGTATTAGCTTCACTGAGTGTTTGCAAACATGATCTTATAGCTTTCTCCCAGGAGAGCAATCCTGGCTTGTTGTCAAACTACATCATAGTTACGGCCTTCAAAGAACCAGTGGCACAGGTCAGGCATGGTGGCTCACGCCTGTAATCCCAGCACTTTGGGAGGCTGAGGCAGGTGAATCACAAGGTCAGGAGTTCCAGACCAGCCTGGCCAAGAAGGGGAAACCTCGTCTCTACTAAAAATACAAAAATTAGCCGGGCATGATGGTGGGCACCTGTAATCCCAGTTACTCAGGAGGCTGAGGCAGGACGATTGCTGGTAACCCAGGAGGCAGAGGTTGCAGTGAGCCAAGATCACGCCACTGCACTCTAGCTGGGGCTACAGAGCAAAACTCCATCTCAAAAAAAAAAAAGGAACCAGTGGCATAAACAATCCCAAGGAAAGTGGGAGAATTAAACAGAGATACCTGTTCATTTATTTATGACAAATTTAAAGCCACAATGTATAATTTTTGTGTGAAGGTTTTAACGACTTTTCTGATAATGTAAGTGATTAAATGCTTTCCTGGCAGAAAGTTCATAGGTAATTTTTCTAGTTTCTCCATTTCAGAACAATATATTGGAAAGCCCAGTCTTCTCAACAGGTCTCTTGGCCTATTCTGGGATGCAGATGAGGGGTCTTTTGTTGAACTCTAAGAATGAGTGCAGTGGACAGGAAGCTGGCTAGAAGCTGGAAGTCTGGGTTCCGAGTGCCACGCAGCTACCTCCTGCCTGTGGAATCTCAGACAGTGGATTTCCTTTGCTGGACCTCAGGATCCTCGTCTGTACACCAAGAATGGCCTGTAAAGTCTCTTCCAGCTCTAAAATGCTATGATTTACTAGACGTTGCTCTAATACTTAATGTATTACCTCTTTTTATTTCTTTAAAGTGCTGTTGAGTTCCAGAGAGTTTTATTACTATGTGGAAACCAGGTGTGGTAGGCAGAATAACGGCCCCCCAAAGATGTCCAGGCCCTAATTCCCGGAACCTGTGAATATGTTACCTTATCTGGAAAAAGAACCTTTGCAGATGTGATTAAGTTAAGGATCTGAGATGGGGAGATTGTTCTGGATTATGCAGGTGGGCTCAGTGTAATCACAAGGGTCCTTATAATGGAAAGAAGGAGGTGGGAGAGTCAGTTGGGGAAGGAGATGCGATGACAGAAACAGAGGTCGGGGGTTGATGGCTGGCTGGGGGCCATGAGGCACAGAATGGGGCAGACAGCAGATGCTGGAAAACCAGGGAATTCACTTACATATCCTGTTTGTTGTTTTTTTAATTTAATATTTTAAATTTTTTTTTTTTTTTTTTTTTGAGATAGAATCTCACTCTGTTGCCCAGGCTGGAGTGCGATGGCGACCTTGGCTCACTGTAACCTCTGCTTCCTGAGTTCAAGCAATTATCTTGCCTAAGTTTCCCAAGTATCTGGGACTACAGGCATGCACCACCAGACCCAGTCAATTTTTGTATTTTCTTTTTTGTTTTTTCGGTTGAGACAGTGTCATTTTTTTTTAATATATACTTTAAGTTCTAGGGTACACCATGTTGGCCAGACTGGTCTTGAACTCCTGAACTCAGGTGATCCGCACACCTCGGCTTCCCAAAGTGCTGGGATTACAGGCATGAGGCACTGTGCCTGGGCTAATATTTCAAATCTCTTGTTGACACTATTTTGGCGAAATTAGCATCCTCAGGAAGAAAACTATTCATAAAATGCAGAACCCAAAGTACTGTGTGTGCCTGAGTGTGTCAGGATAACCTTGGGAAATCAGTTTTCTAACCTTATCTGTGAAATGAGAATACTACCTTAGGTTTAGCTCAGGACTTGGCAAATTAATCACTCAAACCATGGTCATTGTGAATGATCACA
This sequence comes from Mandrillus leucophaeus, assembly GCF_000951045.1. Lineage (NCBI taxonomy): Eukaryota > Metazoa > Chordata > Mammalia > Primates > Cercopithecidae > Mandrillus > Mandrillus leucophaeus. The sequence continues at coordinate 1,216,121 of NW_012105054.1, read as the reverse complement.
AGGATGTGGGCGAAGACGATGTAAGAGGTGAGGAAGTTGGTCACCAAATTGGAGGAAACAGAACCCCCTCTCTCCTCCCTTGTCTTTCTATCTTGAAGGAAAAGCAAAACCTTTTGAGCTTTTTCCCAAAGGGAACCCAAGTGTGACTGTGGCCACGGTTCTAGCATCTGCCAGGGCATGTCAGTTTTCTTGATGGACAAGGCATCTCTCTGTTGTGCTTCCTGACTTGCATTTAAAGCAGACATCCTCAGGGTGACTCCACCACATCCTCCTTCATCATTCCTTCCATAAGAAGGACTTAGGACTGGAATGCTTTTAAAGAAAGACCACGAAAAAGAAAGAGCCTCAGGCCTCTGAGTAATGATATTACGTGGCCCCTCCTTTCTTGCCCCCCACTATGCCAGGCAAGACCAGAGCAATCATTAAAACATTTTATAATGAAAACAAGTCCCTTATTAAAAGGAGTGAAAGTGATCTAAGTCATTTGCTTTGCCCTAACACTTGGTAAAAAGTGAACAAGCTTTGCCTACAAAGAAGACAGTGTTGTGGTTTTTTCTCTCCATTTCAGATGGTAAGAGTGTTAGGGACCTCTCCTAAGAACAGAACTGTGCCTGACAACTGTCTTCCAATATGGCTGATGCTCACGTGAAGATTCTGAATGCCTCGATCCAGTGATGCGGAGATGCTTTCCGTGTTTGTTTGTTTTTCTTTACAACTGTTATTGCAGAAAGCAAGCTATAAACTGAGACCAGCTATAAAATAGGAATAAGTAATAAAAACAATTGTAAAACACATTGCAAACACGAAGTGCCATGCAAATGCTTTAAATAATAAGTACCCCCTGGCTAGTCTGCAGCAAGGTTTATAAATCCAATGGTAAGAGACAGGCACCAGGCAAGATTAAAGAATGCATGTAATGGCCAGTCAGACCTGGGTTCAAATCCTGACTTGCCCTGCCTGGGATTAGCCATTTAATCTTGACCTTGATTAAATTGTTTAATTTCTCTATGCTTCAGTTTTCCTGTGTGTAAAATGGGGCTGTAAAATATCTATATTATAGGATTGCTGTGAATCTTAAATTCTTTGCTAGGTACTTGGCATAGAGGCTGGCACGTTGAAAATCACTCAAACTTACATTTCAAGGCAGAAGTTTTCTCTCCCACAATAAAAGTCACTAGATAACAAAAGTAACTCCCCAAGAATCTTAAGAAGGAAATTTAAGGCCAAAAAAAAAAAAGGCTCAAGAAAAGTCAAACAGAATGGCAATAATAATAAAGAAATGGATTTTAAAAGGCCATGGTCATGCTGGGATATTAAAGGGTGAGATGGCTCTTCGGACCTTAACTTTATCCCAAGGCACATTTAGGCTGGAAGATCTGCTAGATACAACTTTCTTTTCTTGTAAATGTGCTCTAAGCTGTGCTCTCGGGCCACGACCCCAAAGGTATTTTCTTTCTTTTGTCTCCAAATTTTTAATTAAAAAACACCGCAACTCTTTGAAGTACCCCTACTCCTGCCCAATCCATTCTCCTTTTCACCTTAGAAAATGCTATCACTGGCCGGCTGGGTGCGGTGGATCACACCTGTAATCCCAGCACTTTGGGAGGCCAAGGCGGGCGGATCAGGAGGTCAGGAGCTCAAGACCATCCTGGCTAACATGGTGAAAACCCGTCTCTACTAAAAATACAAAAAAATTAGCCAGGTGTGGTGGCGGGCGCCTGTAGTCCCAGCTACTTGGGATGTTGAGGCAGGAGAATGGCGTGAACCCCGAGGCGGAGCTTGCAGTGAGCCGAGATCGCGCCACTGCACTCCAGCCTGGGTGACACAGCGAGACTGTGTCTCAAAACAAAAAAAGAGAAGAAAGAAAGAAAATGCTGTCACCCTAAAGTTGGCAGGTACCCCTCTCTCTGGGATGTTACAATTGTATTCCACAATCTGTGCTCACACACAACATATAACACGATGCGATTTTTTGGGGGAAAAAAAAAAAACTTTATAAAAACAGTATACTGTGAGTAGTCTATCCCAACTTTTTGTTCATGCAACATATTTTCAAGATTTACTTAGGTAGGTATATGTAGATTTAGTTTTTCATTTTAAATAGTATAGTCAGCTTTTTGAATACAATTCATTTTTCTCATACCTTTACGGGTGAATATTTAATGTTTCTCACTTTTCCTGTTACATACATCATTGTGTGAAATTGTCCTTGGTTGCATCTTTTGTGCATATGTGCCAGAGTTTCCCGGGAAATGAAACTGCTGAGCAGTAGAATCTGCACATCTGTAACTTTACCAGACGGTGCCAAATGACCATCTGAAAAGGTCACAGCAATTCAGACTTCCACATAGCAGAGCATGGGGGCGTCTTTGCCCCACATCCTCATCCACACGTTGTAATACCAGACTCTTAGGTGTTTCCAAACCAGATAGCTAAGAACTGATATATTGTTATTGTTTTACTTCGTGGTTATCTAATTTATTTTTTCCCTTTGGATTGCTAATTATCACAGTATCATTTACTAAATCTCTCATTCTTCCCACAATGATTTGTAATGTCACTACTCTCAAAAACCGAGTTTCTATATATTGTGAGACCTATTTCCTAGCTTTCTATTCTTTCAGTTAGTCTGTTTATTACCACACAATCTTAATAAAGATCTTGTTTTCTTCATGGTGAGTCCTCTATTATTGTCATTATTTTAAAAAATCTTCTAGAGTATTCTTGGTCCTCTATCCTTCAATATAAATTGAGATTAAGCTTGCCAAAGTTATTTTAAATGCTTATCTGAATTTTTATTATAATGGAGTCTACTGTCTATTAATTTAGAGACAAATTTATGACATTGAGTCTTCTTATTCATGAACATGGTATATTACTCAATTTAGACCTGCTAATTTCATAACAAAGTATCTACTATGTATCTATTCCATATTTGTCTTACCTATCTTTTGTTAGTATTCTTTAGTTAGTCTTGTTAGTATTTAGTTAGGCATTTCTGCATACTTTATACAATTTTTGGCTATTTCCAAATAGCAACTTATAAATAACTATTTATAGTTGGTTGTTATTGGCATCTGTGAAAGCTATTGGTTTCTGTATTCCAATAATATACACCAAAATCTTACTGAAGTTTCTTATGAATTTTAATAATATAATTGGAGGGCCGGGTGCAATGGCTCACACCTGTAATCCCAGCACTTTGGGAGGCCACGGCAAGGGGATCAGAGGTCAGGAGTTTGAGACCAGTCTGGCCAACATGGTGAAACCCCATCTCTACTAAAGATACAAAAAGTTAGCCAGGCGTGGTGGCATGTGCCTGTAATCCCAGCTACTCGGAAGGCCGAGGCAGGAGAATCACTTGAACCCAGGAGGCGGAGGTTGCAGTGAGCCAAGATCATGCCACTGCACTCCAACCTGGGTAATAGGGCAAGACTCTGTCTCTCTCTCTCTATATATATAATATATATATAAACATATATATAAATATATATAAACATACATACACACACATATATAAATATATAAACATATATATACATATTAGTAGATTATTGTTTGCATCTTGAATGATTTTCTAAGTGAAGTAGTTTACAATACAATTACAGAATGCAGAATGCAGAGAGAGAGAACCAGACAACAAGAAAAGTCTTGGCGCACAAAAGTCAGACAGACCTGAATTCAAATCCTGGCTAGGCCTACATCTAATTAGCCACGCATCTTTAAATACATTGATTGACCTCTCTGAGGCTCAGTTTTCTTACTCGTAAAATGGGGTTAAACTATGTTTATCTTATAACATAGTTTAGCTTCTATATTTTATAAGATAAACCTTATCTTATAAGGTTTCTGTGACTCTTAAATTAACTATTAATAATAATATTAACATTAATAACACCAAAAATACTTACTCTGTGCCAAGGTCTCTGCCAAATAGTATACAGGCTGGCACATTGAAGGTGCCCTACCTAACATCTCTCTCTCTCTTCCCCTTTCTCTCTCTCTTTCTTTATACACACACACACATACCACTTATGCTAGGAAAATGTGCTAGAGGAAAATACAAATATCAAATATCGCCTCCCAGAGTTTGGTGGCTGCTGGGATGGCGAATACTCAGAAAATTATTCACACTTAAAATTTCTAACCTTACCTTAACTTTGCCTGGCTCCAGTTATAATGTGAGAGCTCTGAAAATTACCAGCAAATCTCACCAAATTTTTAATTCGTCTCCACCCCCAGCTTACCAAGAGCAGCCTCAAGATCCTCTTTTGTACTTGGAGGGACTGTTCAGCCATCACACCATATTGAACACATCTGAACTGCACCTTAAGATTTTTATTAAGCCTATGTAGGAATACACGAAATACAAAAATTAGCTGGGCATGGTGGCATGTGCCTGTAGTCCCAGCTACTCTGGAGGCTGAGGCACGAGAATCGCTTGAACCAGGGAGGTGGAGGTTGCAGTGAGCTGAGATTGCGCCACTGCACTCCAACCTGGGTGACTGAGTGAGACTCGGTCTCAAAAAAAAAAAAAAAAAAAGGACCAATAGAAAGAATAGAAAGCCAGGACACAGGCCTCCTTATATGTAGAAACTTCATTTTTGAGAAAGATGACATTACAGATCAAATCTCTGGATATAAGATGAAAACAATTCAGTGGAACTAAGTCTTAGCATTGACCTAAGCAGCTTGCAGTTCAGCTGTGGAGAGACCCCTAACTTCACATCAAGTATTGGTGATTAAGGAGTTACAAATGAGACAGGGGAAAGGTTAATAAGAAAACAAATTTCTTAATTTCAGAAGGAATGTCAAACATCTAAGTTTGGAAGAGGACAAGTAATTGCAAAATGCCAATAGTGTACTCATACTACATTACAGTAATAATGATCATGCAGAGAGTAAAACCAACCTACTGTAATTTCCATTTTGGTGGATGTTTTAGGAGCGTGGTGAACATTTGTTGTTTTTCTCCCAAGTATCATTCTTTTAGCAGGCAGCAGCTCTGGTCTTGGCTTGGGGATTCCTCTTCCTCACTCTGCTCATGTTGCCTGGGGAAGATTTCAGTTGGGGTGAAAGGCAGAACTCATAACTGGTATTACCCTGGCCAAAGAGACTATTAGGATGAACATAAAACTAGCTTAACACCTTCCAAGTGAGTCTTACAACTTTGTTGTAAAGACCCAGAAGGCTGTCTCTCTTCTTTTTAACTCAAAATTATGAGAATGTGAGATGAAAACATAGTGTTGCAGGGTGACTGCAACACTATGCCACTGGATTTGTTTCTTGAGACTGCTATTTAAAAAACTACTACAAACTTGGTGACTTGAAACTATAGAATCTATTCTGTCATAGTTCTAGAGGCCAGATAGCCAAAGCAGGGTGTCAGCAAGCTCCCTCCAGAGGCTCTAGGGAAAGCGCCTTCCTTGCTGGTGACTGCATCACTCGCACCCCTGCCTAGGTCTTCACAAGGTCTTCTCTTTTTCCGTCTGTGTCCTCTTCCCTCCTGTCTCTACCCATTTTTTTTTTTTTTTTTTTTTTTTTTTTTTTTCTCGCTCTGTCACCCAGGCTGGAGTGCAGTGGTGCTGAGAGGTGAAACTAGCTGAGCTTCTGGGTAGGGTGGGGACTTGGAGAACTTTTCTGTCTAGCTAGAGGATG
>NW_012105054.1:1139105-1209141 GCF_000951045.1 Mandrillus leucophaeus | reverse complement strand
GTGATCCACCTGCCTCGATCTTCCAAAGTGCTGGGATTACGGGTGTGAGCCACTACACCTGGTCTCCTGTCTCTCCTGTCTCCTATAAGAATGAACTGCCATTGGATTTAGGGCCTACCTGCATAATATAGAATAATTCCATGTTAAGGCCAGGCATGGTGGTTCACAACCGTAATCCCAGCACTTTGGGTGGCCAAGGCAGGCAGATCACCTGAGGTCAGCAAGACACTGTCTCAAAAAAGAAAAAAAAAAAATTCCATGTTAAGATCCTTTACTTAGTTACATCTTTTCCAAATAATATACCATTCACAAATCCCAGGGATTCGGATGTGCCATAACTTTCTGGGTGCCACTATTCCATTCCATCCCCCATAAAGGGGGAGTTTGTTTTGAAAATGCAGCCAACCCAGAGCAAGCAGGGCCAAGAGATGGAGAGAGAAATCTTGGGGCTGGTTACTCCCATGAGGCCCTGCACTAAGCTGTGCCTGAAATCAACCCTCGCCCTGGGGTGTTCTGTATGTGAGCCAGAGGGTTTCGTCACTTTTTCCTTAAGCTAGCTTGAATTGGGTTTTCTGTTATTCATACCCCAAAGAGTCCTCACGAAGAGGCCTGGGCAAAAAGAAAACTTTCCATCAGGACAATCGTCCTTGCTCTTTCAAGCAGAAGGAATAGCTGCAGGATTCTATGCAATTTGAGAGAATTCAGGAGGTTTCCTTTCGATGACACACTCTGAAGGTGCCCCCTTATTCTCTTGTACTGTAGGCTGTGTGGATGTGCACACCCCAAGAATGAGCCACTCTCTCTCCTACTGAGGAAGGCCACGGGGGCTTTGGTGGGGTTCACCTGGGGCAGGATGGAAAGTTACAACTGGGTATGAAAAAAAGAGATTTTCTGATCTCAAGAAGAGGCAGTACGGGAGAGTGAGAAGGCAAGGGTTTTGGAGTCAAACAAACGTGAAATGGAATCCAGCCCTGCTGGCTGCTAGCTGGGTGGTGTGGTAAAGCAGAAGTTACTTAACTTTTCTCAACCTCAGATTCTAGAAGCTCAAAACGCATCCTAACTGCATCTTACCTGCATTGTATGGTGATTGCATCCTATAGTGATACATCACTAACACTCTTCACTGCCTCAGATGGCAATTGTGAGGATGAAAAACGCCAGTATAGCAGAAAGAGGAAGTCCCATATATTCTCCAGGCCATGTGACTGCTGGCCTAATGTGTCCTGAGGGAGAAGCAGCAGAGGTGAAGATGGAGATACAGATACTGAATGGGGACTAGTGTTTCTCGAGTACCCTCGAGGCACCAGGCTGTGTGGGTCTCTTTCTTTTAATGCTCTGAAGTAGGAGGTAATCTCTGCATGACACAGATCAGAATCCTGAAGCTGCCAGGGTTATGTAACTTATCCAGTTCACACAGGTAGTGAGTGGCCGGGCTGGAATTTGAACTCAGGTTGGTCTGACTTCAAAGACCATGCTGTTTATGCTACTCCACCCTCTCTTATACTGAGGGAGGAGGACAGTGAGGGCAGGAAAAATAATCCTAACACCAAGCAGAGAAACAAAACACTTACAGTGCTTGCTGTGAGCCAGGAGCTCTGCTGAATGCTTTTGTGAAATTGCCTTTAAATATTTATAAAAATAGCCAATGTTTATTGAATGCATACTGTATGTCAGGTTGTGATGAAAGGGCTTCATATGCAATATGTTATTTAAACCTCACACCAATCCTTTGAAGAGTATCGTGGTGTTATTATTATTATCACTGCTGTTTTTATTATTAGTTACAATAGTAGTTCCATGTTACAGACGAAGAAAAGGTGGCCCAGAAGGGGTTAAATGGCTTGCAAAAGCTAGCAAGGAGGATATGGACCCAGGTGGGCAGCTTCAGAACTGTACCTTGCAGGTGCAGGACACTTTGTAGATGTCGAGAGTTCCTAGACCCCACGCATTCTAGCAACATCCACACTACGGGGCAGGCATCATGCACAGGTTGAGGGATCAGTATGACCATATCACCCCCTCCCCAACCTGCCCCATGCAGCACCTCCCAGGCAGTCTGCCCAGGAGCTCTGCACAGCGCCTTCAGCTGGCCAGGGGCATCCGCACACAGAGCATCTCTGAAGGTGGGGTTGCAGGGGACAGGTCTTCTCTTCTGAGGTTTGTCGGGAGGGATGGACCATCTTTATGCATTAAAGAGTTAAGAATGGAAGAAGGGAGGTAAAACAACCTCATCTGTAAGGACTGGGGTGGTTTTTTATTGTTGTTGTTGTTCTAACACTGGCTCATAGAAAATATTCAGCCAGTAAGTCCATTTCAAAACACAGGGGTCCTGTGTGATTTTCAGGAAAAAAAAAAAAAAAAGGCTATTCACACCTTTGAAGTTGCCAAGGTTGCAGACTCCACACTGTATCTTTCTTCAATATTATTTTAAAACATTCAAACAAAACATTTATTCAGAATTTGCAAAAAAAAAAGAAAAAATTTTGAGCAAGACAACTGAGCCAAAACAAAAATAAAAGACTCCCACAGTGATTTCCCTGAGCCTCAGTTTCTCCATTTATACAGCAGGCAAATACTAGTAACTTCAGAGAGCTGTTGTGAGGAATAATGGAGAAGATACTTACAAAAAACTTAGGGATGTCCCCGGCACAGTGACTCAGTCGCTGTTACTGATAGTTTTATTATGTATATCTAGATAATGATCACAGTTTTGATATTAGGACAAACCATGCACAGGACAAAATGTCCCTATATGAGGGCTAATCTTGTTCATTTGTCCTGCTGAATCCATGCTTTATTGGTGTCCAACTCATCAGACTTACTGGTCACCACGCAGGGACAGCAACTGGAACTTTAGAGAAGAGACTCACCCTCTGTGGCATGAGCACCATGTGTCACACGGTTTGCTGGCAGGGTGAGGTTTGCACTACAGCTTTTGACAGGCGGCCCTCGTTCTTCTCCTTTAAGCTGTATATTTGATGCTATTGGGCTTGTAAATAAATCACATTTTATTGGGATCCTTTTTAGAGAGTCTTAGAAAGGCTCTCAAAACAAAACTCATGGCTAGGCATGGTGACTTCTACCTGTAATCCCAACACTTTGGAAGGCAGAGGTGGGTGGATCACGAGGTCAGGAGTTCAAGACCAGCCCGGCCAACATGGTGAAACTCTGTCTCTACTAAAAATACAAAACATTAGCCGGATGTGGTGGCACAGCTGTAATCCCAGCTATTCAGGAGGGTGAGGCAGGAGAATTGTTTGAACCCAGAAGGTGGAGGTTGCAGTTAGCTGAGATCGTGCCACTGCACTCCAGTCTGGGTGACAAAGCGAGACCATCTTGGAAAAAAAAAAAAAATCTTATTTACTTTGCATTAAGTACAAATACAAGATAATATATATACTTTGTCACTATAACAAAATGGATATGAATAACATCTTATAGGATAAGGATGTGATTTAAACTGACATAAAGAGTATCATTTTTTTGACTGGGCCTGTAATCACAGCACTTTGGGAGGCGAGGCAGGAGGATCACTGGAGCCCAGGAATTCAAGACCAACCTGGGAAACACGGCCAGACCCTATCTTTACAAAAATACAACAACAACAACAACAACAACAACAGCAACAACAAAAGACTAGGCAGGCATGGTGGTGCACATCTGTAGTCCCAGCTACTTAGGAGGGTGAGGTGGGAGGATTGCTTGAGTCTGGGAGGTAGAGGCTGTGGTGCGCTGTGATTGCACCACTGCACTCCAGCCTCGATGACAGAGCTAGACCCTGTCTCAAAAAAAAAAAAAAAAAAAAAAAAAAAAAAAAGGTGTCATTTTCTATCTTGTTTAACTGAAGTCTAAATTTCTAAAATAACAATAATAGAAATAATAAGGATTTAAAAGTTATCAAACTCTTATTATTTTTAAGGTGTACATGTAGATCATTATTTTCCAAAGCTATATAAATATTTTGGTCAATATGGTATGCTGAGTAACTAGTTATCAAGTGAGACATTTTAGTTTACATTAATAAACACAACACAAATATTCGAGATAATCTGAATCAGACTGATGGTCCAGTTCTTAAAACAATCCAGTTTCAGTTTTTAAAATGATTAGTAGTTGGATTTGATGACTCAAGGGCTGTTTGTAAATTGGCCAAAGTGAAGCCTCTTTTGGGTGGAAGGGGAGAAATGGGTGCAGCCCCCTGTGAACTCATGATGTGACCTTGGGCAAATCACTACTACACCTTTCCAATCTTAGGAGCCTGAGACAGGTCATCATGCAAGTGAACCGCTGATGTCAACCGTTAGGATCTCATTTGATTCTCAGACTGTAGATGTGATTCCTCAGAATGACTTGATCATCAACCTAGAAGCGGCCTGTGAAAGAGAGGAAGGCTTGCTTTCTATGTGTTTGCTCTATTCACAGTTATGTACTTTATACTATCCCTTCATAAAGAACTACAGTTTTAAGAATTCAAGAGGAGAATCCTCTTTTGTGGCGAGAGAGATTTGTCATCATTCTTTCCTATAAAGTCTTCATAGGATAAGTGTTCAGTGTTTTGCTAAATAAACGTTAGAGTCTGATGATGGTGATCACTTTGTGATACAGCTTATCTGCAAAAACTTCTTCCTTACTTACACAGCTTATTCTCATGAATATGTACACTTCCTGAAGTTCCTTTTCAAGTCATAGCACCTCATATTTCTATTTCTAGAAAGCTCTACCTAAGACACCATCATTTCTTGTTTAATTGGTTACTTTTAAATTTCCAGTGTGGTCTTGCCTTATATATAGCCTTTTTTACAATTATTTCTAGGGTGAGTCAGGACTCCGTAACAGATTGCTGGAAATATCTGGGCCTTCACAAAGGAAAGACTTCTAGAATGGGAAGGGAGAAGTATGGTGGCATAACTCTCAAGCATCAGTATCAAGTATGTAAAAGGCCAGTTTGGAAAACATGGCTAAAGTGATAAATGTAGCTTGTCACTGAGAGGTAACGAAATGCAGATGGCATTCAAACGCGATGGCAGAGGAAATGCGTGGAGATCGGTCAAGTCTCTGTAATTTTATGTGCTACCAGGAAGTCACATACCAGGAGACAGCAGGGAGAAAATCCATACAGCGATATTTTTAAGCCAACATATTATTATTTTAGGTCAAATTTGGATACTTCAATTAAAAAGACAATGTTTCTGGTGGGATATGCCCTCTTCCCCCACCATAAAGTCCTTTTATTATTCTCTGTTGCCTTGCATCTTCCCCAATGCACACGTTTAAACTTCCTGCCTGGCCCCATTAGGATTTGGGTTTGCAGACCCCTTGAACTGATTCCTGAAATTAGATGAGAAAATGACCTTGCAAAATAATTCCACTTATTATCTTCAACCATAGAATATTAATCGGATTTCTTTTTAAGGAGAATGACTGCTCAGGAACTGCCTTTCATGCTATGTCTCAAAGCTATGGCTCAGGATCCATAAGAAAGCTTTGGAAATACTAAAGAGAGTAATGTTGAGCTGTGTACGTCCCTTTTCTTATGGGGCCAGAGACTGAGGACTTTAAAACAGCTTCAGTGATTTAGCTTGTCCCAGCAAGACACAGTTGGAGGTGCTGGAAAGATGTTTGAAAATGTTGTCTCCCTGGGAGAAGCAGCAGCGGAGGCTGAGGGATGATGCTGGTCCTCCTAAGCATTCCCTCCTGGAATTTGCAGGGTGGGAAGAGGCTATAAAGCGTTGTTTGATCTGGCACTGGGCATTATGTTTTCATCACAGATTGAGCTCGCCAAGACCATCACAGGCTCTGCACTGAAATACTGGCCTATACATAAGGCCTTATGACTGGGTTTGTGCTGCCCTAGATCCGGGCCCTTTTCATACCAAACCATTTGCAAATTCACCTAGCTGCATGGCATCACAAGTTAGACAGACATGCTCGGAATAACTGCAGAAGCCATTCCAGGTAGCACCATTGGACCCAATCCAGGTCTTTATTGCCCACACCCTTCTTCACCTTTGGAGTCTCTCAAATATTTATAATTTATGGTAGCTGATTTCTCTAGGTCAGAATATACCGTGCAAGACCAATGGAAGAAAGCAGCAGGGGGCCCAAGGCACCCCAGGGATGGGTTAAATCCACGCTCTATGCTATGCCATGCCGAACACTCTGTGAGCGGATTCCCTGCCTGTCCTCACACTCTCTTCTTTTACTGCTCTCTCTGACTGACATGTTAGGTCCTAGCCACTCTACAATGTGGGAGGTCGCCACATGAGTTATGCTTTGCCTTTGTGTATACCATCCTCTTTTCCTAGTCCTGTAGGACCAAACACAGGTCCACCTCTTCCAGGAAGGCTTCCTGATTTCCCCCATCCTACACTGAATTTCACAGCCCTCATCTCTGCTCCTTACTGGTACCCTGTGTAATTTCTATCACTTCTACTTATATCATAGTTACCAGCGTGTGTCTATCTTTTTCACAGTTATGACCCCATTTAGGATAGGAGTTGTCTTGCTCATTTTTCTGCCTCAGGGCCTTGTACAGGGTACATAGTTAGCACTGAATGAATGACTGAGGGGGAAATGAGTGAGAAGAGGATTTGAGAGCGAACATGTAGCCATCATCTGGCACGTGCAAGAAACTGTGTCAGATGTGTTATGTCATTTAATCCTCAGGAAGATATGAAAAGTGGGCATAATGATCCAAATTCATCAAGTGAGAAAAATGAGGCTCACAGAGGAGAAATACCTTTATATCTGAGAAATAGCTTCAGGTCCCATAATTGACAAATGACAGCAGCAATTTTTAAATCCTAGCCTTCATGACTTTGAAGGCTGTGCTCTCTTTGTTGTATCTTGATCAGCTGCCTGATGGCCACCATCTGAAGTGCCCAGGCCAAGGGTGCCACGGTTGGGTAGGGGAGGCCAGTGCTGCAGGCTGACCTGGTACATAATACATCTTTTTGGATAGTGTCTTTGGACTCCCTGTGTTGGACCGTGCATGAATGCTGTTGTGAGATTCAGCATATGCAATCGCCATTCTCCCTGGAAGAATTGCCCAGGAAGGAGTCAAGGTTTCCTCTTAACCCCTGTATGACCTCAGGGTTATTGCCTCACGATTTTTTTATAACTCTGCTTCCTACAGATAGCATTTAGCTTTTATAAAACCCACCCAATTCGTTATCTGCTCACATTTCTCCAGATGTTTCACCTCCCACTCCTGTCTTTCTTAATGACTCTAGGGGTTGATTACCAGCAGGGTTTAAGCTGTCAAATTATTCTTGGCTCTATTCCATTTAAAAACATTTTTTAAAAAATCCATCTTCAAAGTTCAATTCTAAATCCTCACCAATGGATCAATAATCCGATTTTGAATTTTAATCAAATCACAGTCCTAGAGCTGGACACATAGAGAATATTTTATTTCTCTGTGATTCACACTCACCCTAAAGATTTTGTGTGGACTTTGATTCTGGGCTCACACTCCTCCTCCCTGCTTCTCACACAGAACCAGAGATCTGGAAAAGCCAGAGGAGGCTGTGACCGCCTAAGGACTTGGTGCCAGGGAGGGTCTTCCTCTGTCAGCTTAGACCTTTTTAATGAGGGAGAGAAAAGGATATCTCTGGATTCTGGAGTTTCAGCAAATGTATCCCTGCTGATCTTTGGAGAGTAGAGCATGAAGACCAAGATCTTTATTCATGCAATAGATTTAATGGGGCTGGCAGAGTCTCCTTGTTCTAGATACCACCATGTGTTTACATAGCACACAGAAACATGCAGGTGGAACAGAGCTTTGGAGCTCCCAGAATCATCGCAACGACCCCACCAAGTCCCGGAGGCTGCTAGGCATCCCCAGATGGTCCCTACCTGAAACTTTCCCTTCAGCTGGGGCAAAATGAGACCGTGCAGGGGTGAATCCTGACTTTAATTCCAGCATCCACTTTTCCTAGCACAGAACTGATTGTGGGAAATAAAAGGTCCTGCTTTCTCTGAACTTGGATTTTGATTATCTCTGAGGTTCTGGGTCTTTTTTTTTTTTTTTTTTTGAGAGGGGGTGGGTTTCTTGATTTAGAGTAGCAGTAAGGGGACATACGGGGACATTGAAGCAAATTTCACTTCTGAGGCCTCAAGACAGTGCTCTAATTTGTCTTTTGTTAAATACCAAGGGAGAAATGCAATTTCTTCCTCCATTCTGGGACTCAGAGTCTTGGAATTACACATACTGTACCCCAACACGGCATTACTTAAAGTATTTTTTTAAAAGCAGTAATTAAATATTTATATTGCACTTAACATTTTACAAAGGATATTTTCATTTAATATTTCTTGTGTGCAACTGGAAAATCTCTGCACTGAGAGGGAGAGCTGTAACGTATGATGAAGCTGTATGATGATGCTGTGCCTTATGTTTCCTTTTGAATATTGTTACACATTTTCATAGACACAGAGTTGAAGACCATCGTAGTAACCATGTATTCACAGAATAAGTAGTTTTCAGAAATTCAACTCAACGACTTTTTTTTTAAGACCTTGCAACTTCATCTCATACTTGAAGTCTTGCCATCCACACACTCCACTGGAAGGTTGAAATTATCCAAATGATATCAATTATTTTATTTTTAACCTACAGTAAACAACTATTAATGCTTTTCATACATAGCAGCTGCATATACACATGCACATACATTGTGATAATATACTTCTTGTACTTAGTTTTATGAGATTAAAATCTATTTTTGATAAAGAAGGTAGAATGAGTTTATACACACATTAGATGAGATTTTAAAAAAATTTTAAATTGTTTTTCAGCAAAGGATTGTAATGAAAGCTTTCTAAGGACAACTTCACTGTATATAAGACAGTTTTAGGCTCATGTTTTAAAATATACTGCAGTGCTTTGGCAGAACAGCCATGTTTGTCAAAAAGGTATTTTTTATGTCAACAGTGCCTCATAGGCTGATAGGTTTTTTATACATTAATTTTTTAATCCAAATATTCAAATCCAAATATTGAATATACTTAATTGGGTTTGACTGTATTTGTTTATTTGGCCAGAATGTTATCAGAGTAGATGAAACCAGATAAAACTGCTAGTCTAGGAGCACAGCTTGTCAACTCCTGCTCACTTTCTTTAGTCTCTATCCAATAAACTGGAGCACACCAGCATTTCTTGCTTGGTTAAATTATACATTTCACGAATACCCTTAGTCAAATGTTATTCTCACGTTCTCAATAGAAACATTCAATATTAAAAATCATGTATATATATAAACTACAGACTGGGTGACTTGAACAACAGACTTCTATTTGCTCACAGTTGTAGAGGCCAGGAGTCTGAGATCAAGGTATCAGGAGAGGTGGTTTCTTCCAAAGCCTCTCTCCTTGGCTTGTGCATGGCCATCTTCTCTCTGTGTCTTCACATGGTCTTCTCTTTGTGTATATATGTGTCCAAATTTTCTTTTCCTATAAGCACCACAGTCATACTGGATCAGGGCCCTCATTTTAGCTTAATTATCTCTTTAAAGATCCTGTCTCTAAATACAGTCACATTCTGAGGGCCAGGGTCTGGAACTTCAACATACAAATTGTTAGGTATCCTTTGCACAGAGACTGCTTTTCATTCCAAGTTGCCTCTGCATTCTCCAAATATCCAGGTTATTAAAAGGCCCCAGTTAAGTAGGGTGGTATAAAATCGATGGTTGTCTATTTGGTGTCTTACATACTACACTGTGGAGTCTTATGTCCCCAAACCCACCACCTGCCAAAGCATTCTGTCCAAGAGGGAAGAGTTTAGGTTCACTTAATCATGCCTATGGCAAAGAGAGACAAGCTCTTGAAAGTCAAAATAAACTTGGCTTTTCATCTCTCAAGGGTGGCCCCCTGGCTTCCAACTTCCCTGATAGAAATGAAGTCTTAAGATGACCCTCACTTGCCAAACCCAAGAGCTTTGCTAATTCCCACAGCCTTTAAGGAACATTTCATGGTGGTAAGATAGCAACTAAGTTCCAAGCAAGAGGAAAAATAATTAACTGAAATGTGTAACTCAGTCCTAGTAGAAAGAGTTTGGGGTACTTCTAAATCAATCTTTGAAAATTCTCTTTTGGGGCACTAATACCGTGAAAACAATTTACCTGTTGCCTTCTTCACTATATCAAGTTTCTGAAGGGTAGGAATCTGGCCTTTCATTGTTTTCCTTTTGTGATTTTTTTTTTTTTTTTTTTTTGTAAATATAGGCTCACACTCTTTTGTGTTCATACAAAATACAGTAGAGTGTTTTTGTGTTACACTTATGATCTATGCCACATACTAAACAGACACATTCCTTTTGCTAATATTTATCTTTTTTGTATCCACCTTACCTAGAATATAGAATATAGATATTG
Organism: Mandrillus leucophaeus; assembly: GCF_000951045.1. Lineage (NCBI taxonomy): Eukaryota > Metazoa > Chordata > Mammalia > Primates > Cercopithecidae > Mandrillus > Mandrillus leucophaeus. The sequence continues at coordinate 1,198,768 of NW_012105054.1, read as the reverse complement.
AAGGTATAGGCATTATCTTAGATTTCTTTAACTCCAATTATCTCATTCATTTCCCACATACGATAGATACCAATGTTATTGGTTTATTGCCCATTGACTTAAAAATGTCAAGTTACAAATCTCAAGATTTAAATTTTTTTTTTTTTTTTTTTTTTTTTTGAGACGGAGTCTCGCTCTGTTGCCCAGGCTGGAGTGCAGTGGCACAATCTTGGATCACTTCAAGTTCCACCTCCCGGGCTCACGCCATTCTCCTGCCTCAGCCTCCCGAGCAGCTGGGACTACAGGTGCCCGCCATCACACCCAGCTAATTTTTGTATTTTTAGTAGAGACGGGGTTTCACCCTGTTAGCCAGGACGGTCCCAATCTCCTCACCTTGTAATCCGCCCACCTCGGCCTCCCAAAGTGCTGGGATTACAGACGTGAGCCACCGCACCTGGCCTAAAAATCTTTTTTATGGCACTATAGTGATGATGGTTGCAGCTGTTTCATGGCACATGGGGTTTATTATACCTTTCTCTCTATTTGTGTGTACATTTGGAAATTTGAATGATAAAATGTTTACTAAATAATACAATAGCAAAGTATATCTTTGAGGACAGTCTAATTTGTTTTAATTTTTTTAAATATCCAGTTTATGTTGAATATTTCTAATTTTCCTTCAGACTTCATTATTAAATTTTGGAGTGAAACATAATTCAAATTGCTTTTTTAGTACCAGCAGACTTCCTTTTTTTACAAGAAGTTTTTAAATTTATGTTATTGTTGAGACAGGGTCTCACTCCGTCGTTGAAGCTGGAGTGCAATGGCACCATCTCTGCTCACTGCAACCTCTGTCTCCTAGGGTCAAGCGATTCTCCTGCCTCAGCCTCCCACGTAGCTGGGATTACAGGTGCATACCAGCAAGCCTGGCTAATTTTCATATTTTTAGTAGAGATGGGGTTTCCCCACGTTGGCAAGGCTGGTCTCAAACTCCCAACCTCAAGTGATCTGCCCACCTTGACCTCCCAAAGTGCTGGGATTACAGGGGTGAGCCACTGTACTAGGCTTTAAAAGAAGTTTTGATAGACTAACAGTGTTAGTGGACATGGGGGAATGCTTTTCCACAAAGTTGTGCTAAGTAACTTTAAGGAATAAATTATTATCCCTGATTTCAAAGCAACCGTGCTCAATAGGGATAGGGAGGGTGTGAAAAGAGACACATATCTGGACCCATGTTAAGATGCAAGCAGTAGAAAACAAAGACAGACGGCAACACGCATGTGCTACAACTCCCCACCCTGTCTCCAACCCCCTAGGACTGGAGAAGCCAGCCAGAAGGAATAAAATATCTAGATCTGCTCTTGAAGGGATGGGAGAACCCAGCGATGTTTTGAGTAGTCTGGCGAAACATCTTGAACTGCTTCTTAAATCTTTAGGACTTGGCAAAATACAAAACACATTTTGCCAGGCACTTTTTCTCTTAATTTTTAAGCCCCTGTGTATTTCAAGGGAAATTTAATCCTTATGTTTCTGATTCATTTACACTTAACTCATCAAAAATGCTGTTTTATAAGACTTATTTGATGTCTAAAAAGCGGTATGAGTATTTTGTATGTCTATTTATTTATTTATTTATTTATTTATTTTCAAACCATGAAGTTGCTTTTTGCCAACAGTAAATAGAACTTCAACCACTGGAGACTTAATCTCAGTTCTTAACTAAGGACCCATCAAATTCAAATGTTCTCAACTTCCTCAAGCATTTTCTCTTGCTGCTTCATGAGCGTGCATGCTTTGTCAGAGAGGGCTATAACCATCCGTTCAAGAACCACACAAGGAATAAGACAGCCTTCCTTGAAATGGCGATGCTATTTTTAGTTAAAGGTCATCTCTTCCGCAAGATCTTTCACAACTTTCTTCCAATAAGTTAGTATTATTTTCATATTCTTAGAACTTTTGGTACCCGCCTTTGCTGTAGCTAATGGAATACTTGATTGCAGTGATTTATGTGTGGACTTGTCTTCTCTCACAGACCATTTGTTATGATTTTTTTGTGGCAAAAACCAAAAGCCAACTTTCACAAATAAAATGAAATAAGGGATTTATTGAAGGTATATTGGGTAGCAACAGAATGAATGGAAGGTTAGAGAACCAGGACTAGAACCTGGGCAATTCCAGGCATCCAGACACTAGCATAAGAAATGATTGGCTTCTGTTCTTTTCCATTATTATATTGTTAGCCTCCAGATATAGGAAAAAGAGGGTCTGATTGGCTTAATTTGCTTCATATTCATACTCTCTTGCTAGAGGGAGGCAGAGTATTTAGTTTTCTGTCCCAGCCAAAATCCCATAGTGGGCGAAAGTTGATTCCCCAGAAGGAATGGGGAAGGGAAACTGAATGCTGTGAGCTCCTTCAGAGCAGGGACTGTTTCTCATTTTTAAATCCCTAGAGTCCAGAATAGGGTTTGGCATGCAGTCCATCTTTGAAAGTCTACACTAAACCGTTAAGGAGCTATTCCTTTAAATGAGACAGTGGTAGAGGGGTTTGATAAACTTGCATGACTGGCCAATGCATTAAAATAGAACCAGAGCATTTCTGGTTTCAGGTAAGATGGAGTAAACCTATTTCACCCTCTCCACTTTCTGGACAGAATATATAAAGTAGCTATTTGAGAATTCTCACAAGTAAATAGGAACAGGTAGATTGGGAAGAAAGCCCTAATTCATAATACCATGAAACCAATGATGAGTTTACAATTTTCATTTCTGCCAGTATCTTCTGGTTTGAACTTAATGCTCTGGAGATGAATACCAGGGTGCAGACGGAGTTTCAGAGAAACCTCTAGTTTTGGCTCAAAGAGAGGAAAAGGGAAATTCCAGCACTAACATACAGAAATTCACCAACTTCTCTTTTTCTCTCTCTGTTCCTCTTCTCTCTCCTCCTATGCCCTAGACCCCAAGCAATCCTGTGGGGGTGGCAGCAGCCTACAGTAATGTGAGAGTAAGTAGGAGAAAAAACTCTGTGGGAGCAGCACCTTCCTCTACATTTAGTGGAGCAGTGTTTCCAGGAATGTGGGGCAAACCCTCATTGCTTTTACTCTCTCTGTCCTCCTGCCACTTGCCCCAGATGTAGGCACAACTACAGAAGTACACGGCAGAACACGGTAAGTAAAACCCTCACTTTCTGGCTGTAGGAGCAAAAGGAGGGAACCAAGAGTACAAGGGAGATTGCAAAGAGGGAAGAACTCAGTACAGCAACATTAAAAAGGTGCTTATTAACTCCTGGGCTCACCACTGCAGCTGCACATACGCAGATCTGATTTGATCTAGTATACCAAAGCCTTTGAGAACCGAACTGACATCTAGGCCATAGGCCACATCCTAAAGTGGTTGCTGGGGGGCAGTCACAAAAGACAGATATGATATTGCAAACGCTTTGACACCTGAACTGATATTGGAACGATGGTCTACAGAATGTGTGTTGGAACTTGTCACCTGAGCCTACAATATTTTCCATAGGATATAAAGAAGATTCATGGTTTCATAATATTGAAAATGTCCTGGATATAATACAAAATTTCACTGCAGGCCGGGCACGGTGGCTCATGCCTGTAATCCCAGCACTTTGGGAGGCCGAGGAGGGTGGATCACATGAGGTCAGGAGTTCGAGACCAGCCTGGCAAACATGGTGAAATCCCGTTTCTACTTAAAATACAAAAATTAGCTGGGCATGGTGGCGCATGCCTATAATCCCAGCTACTTGGGTAACCGAGGTGGGAGAATCGCTTGAACCTGGGAGGCAGAGGTTGCAGTGAACCCAGACCATGCCACTGCACTCCAGGCTAGGTGACAGAGAGAGACTTCATCTCAATAAATAAATAAATACATACATACATACATACATACATACATAATACATTTCACTGCACATAAAAAATCAGGAAAGTCTCAACTCACATGAGAAAAGATAATCATCAGATGCCAATGTCATAATGGCACAGATATTGGAATTATCTATTGAAAGTTTTAAAGCAGCAATTATACAAATGCTCCAGAAAACAATTGCAAGCAAGCCTTCTCAAAATAAATAGAAAAATAAAAATCTCAACAAAGAAAAGGAGACAGAAAGAGCAAAATGAAAAAAAAAATTAGAGCTGGAAAACGTAATAATTGAAACTTAAAAATTCACTAGATGACCTCAACCCATAAGTGCAAGAGGAAATAACTGGTCAAATTAAAGGTATTACATTGGTGCAAAAGTAATTGCGGTTTTTCCCATTAAAAGTAATGGTGAACCGAATTACTTGTGCACCAGCCTAATATGTCAAAAGAAACTATCCAATCTGAATGATAGAGAAAAAAAGATTAAAACAAAATAAAGAGCTTCAGGGACCTGTGGGTCAATAACAAAAGATCTAACATTTGTGTCATTCATAGGGAAGAGAGGAAAAATTCAGAGATAAAAAATATTTGCAGAAATAATGGCTGAAAACTTCCCACATTTGGCAAAGACATAAAGTTATAGACACAAGAAACTGTGTGATCCCAAAAAGGATAAACCCAATGAATTCCATGCCAAGAAACATCAGAATCAAGCTGCCAAACAAACACTAAAGACAAAAAACATACTGAAAACAGCCAGAGAAAAAAATGATGCATTACCAATAGGAGAACATTGATTTCTAATTATTGTAATTTTCTCTCATTGGAAATCAAGGGTTCCAGGAGGAAGTGTCAAATTTTTTTAAGTGTTGCAAGAAAAGAACTGTCATACCAGATCTATATCCGGCAAAAATATTCTTCAGGGATGAAAGTGAAATAAAGACATTCTATGATGAAAGAAAACTAAAAGAATTCATTGCTGGCAGATCTGCTTAAAGAATTGCTAAAGAAAGTTCTTCAGACAGAAGGGAAATGATGAGAAGGAAGCTTAGAACATCAGGGAGGAGTAAAAACAATAAAAATGATAAATATTGGGCTAATTATAGCAGACTATTCTTCTCTTCCTCACTTCTTTAAAAAATGTTTGACAGTGAAAGCAAAAAATATAACATTGCCTGATGGGGTTTTCAATGTATGTAGATATACTACATGACAACAATAACATAAGGAGGAGAGTAAATTCATCATTATCATGGCAAGGTTTCTACATTTCATGTGATGTGGTAAAATATTGATTCTAAGCAGACTGTGGAAAGTTAAGTATGTATATTGTAATTTTTAGAACAACCACTAAAAATATATATGAAGGTATATAATAAAAAACACAATAGATAAGTCAAACTAAATACTAAAAATGTTCAACCCAAAAGAGTCAGAAAATTGGAAATACAAAAATAGAAAAAGAAATAAGAGGGAAAAAACAGAAAACAAAAAATGATAAAACTAAATTTAAATATAATAGTTACATTAAATGCAAATGTATTAAATGCGTCTGTTAAAACGGAGAGATTTAAAGAATGGAATTAAAATAAGGTTGTCTTCAAGAAACACGTTTCAAATATAGTGACATAGGTAGGTTAAAAGTAAGTGGATGTTTAAATTAAGTCTCAGCTATTTATCTTTGTTTTTCTTACATTTGATTTTGGCTTCTTGGTCATGAAGTCCTTGCCTAAGCCAACGTCTAGAAGAGTTTTTCCAATGGTATCTTCCAGAATTTTTATTGTTTCAGGTCTTAGATTTAAGTCCTTGATCCATCTTGAGTTGATTTTTGTGTAAGATGAGAGATGAGGATCCAGTCTTGTTCTCCTACATGTGGCTTGCCAATTATCCCAGCACCATTCGTTGAATAAGGTGTCCTTTCCCCACTTTATATTTTTGTTCCATTGCTCTATGTGCCTACTTTTAAAGAGCTTTTGCAAGGCAAAAGCAACAGTCAGCAGAGTAAACAGACAACCTATAGAGTGGGAGAAAATCTTCACAATCTATACGTCTGATCAAAGACCAATATCCAGAATCTATAATTAAAACAAACAATCTCATCAAAAAGTGGGCTAAGGACATGAATAGACAATTCTCAAAAAAATATATATACAAATGGTCAACAAACATACGAAAAAATGCTCAACATCACTAATGATCAGGCAAATGCAAATCAAAACCACAATGCAATACCACCTTAGTCCTGCAAGAATAGCCATAATCAAAAAATCAAAAACAATAGACGTTGACATGGATGTGGTGAACAGAGAGCACTTCTACACTGCTGGTGGGAATGTAAAGTAGTACAACCACTATAGAAAACAGTGTGGAGAGTCCTTAAAGAAGTACAAGTAGAACTACCATTTGATCCAGGAACCCCACTTCTGGGTAACTACCTAGAGGAATAGAAGTCATTATTCGAAAAAGATACTTGCACATGCATGTTTATAGCAGCACAATTCACAATTGCAAAAATGTGGAACCAACCCAAATGCCCATCAATCAATGAGTGCATAAAGCAACTGTGATATATATATGATGGAATAGTACTTATATATCTCATATATATATGATGGAATAGTACTTAGCCATAAAAAGAAATGAATTAATGGCATTTGCAGTGACCTGGATGAGATTGGAGACTACTATTCTAAGTGACGTAACTCAGGAATGGAAAACCAAATATTGTATGTTTTCACTCATAAGTTAAGCTATGAGGATGCAAAGGCATAAGAATGACACAACGGACTTTGAGGACTCAGAGGGAAAAGGTGGTAAGGTGATGAGGAATAAAAGACTACAAATTGGGTGCAGTGCATACCACTCGGGTAACGGGTGCACTAAAATCTCACAGATATCACTAAAAGAACTTACCCACATAACCAAACACCACCTGTTCCCCAATAACCTATGGAAATAAAAAAAAATTTTTTTAAGTAAATGGATGAAAAAAGATACCATGCACTATTCCAAATACTAATTAATAAAGTCACATGGCTAGATGATTTCAGACAGACTTTACTTCAGAAGAAAGAAGACTGCCAAGAAGAAAAAGGAATGTCACATAAACATAAGAAAGCTTAATTCGCCAAGTAGACTTAATAATTATAAATGTGTAGGCACCTAACAACAGAGCTTCAAACCTAATGGGGCAAGAACTGACAGACAGAAAAGAGAGGTAGACAAATTCACAATCATTGTTAGAGACCTTAACACTCTTGCCTGGCGTGGTGGCTCATGCCTGTAATACCAGCACTTTGGAAAGCAGAGGCAGGTAGATCACCTGAGGTCGGGAGTTCGAGACCAGCCTGATCAACCTGGAGAAACCCTGTCTCTACCAAAAATACAAAATTAGCCAGGTGTAGTGGTGCGTACCTATAATTCCAGCTACTTGGGAGGCTGAGGCAGGAGAATCACTTGAACCCGGGAGGCAGAGGTTGTGGTGAGCCGAGATCACGCCATTGCACTCCAGCCTGGGCAATAAGAGAGAAACTCCGTGTCAAAAAAAAAAAAAAAAAAAAAATCACCACTCTTCCTCTAGAGAGAAGTCTCATAGGAAATTAGAAAATATTTTGAACTAAAAAAACAATAAGGGAGAAAATATTTGGGACATGGAGTTAGAGAAAGAGTTCTTAAACACAACATCAAAAGCATGTTTCATAAGAGAAAACAAAAGATAAACTAAGCTTTTAAAAATTTAATACTTTTATTCAGTGAAAGATATTACTAAGAGAAGGGAAAACAAGTTACGGGCTGAGAGAAAACGTTTGTAAATCAAATATTTGGCAAAGGACTTTTATTTAATGTATATTTTAAAACTCAAAACTTAGTAAGAAAACAAACATCCAATTAAAAATGCGAAAAAGACGTGAACAGACACTTCACCAAGTATGGTGGCAAATAAATACATGAAAAGATGTTTAGGATCATTAGCCATTAGGAAAATTTAAATTAAAACTATAATGGTATTCCAATACACATCTATTAGAAGCAGTAAAATTGAAAAGACCAGGTATTGGACTGATGACAGAAAAAACTGAATGGATTCATCTGACGACCTAAGAATCCTAAAGGAAATGGGATTTTACTTTCACTGATCAGAGTAGCAGTAGCACTGTTATCAACAGATCTCAATAGGAGTTCAGCAAAAAATCAAAATGGGCCAGAGTCTTCTCTCCTTTGGACAATTGGATGACATGCCAATGCTTATTGAAGGTGAGCAGGAATTTTAAAACCACTCCTAAAAACGAAATCTACCCAAATATTTAAAACATAAAAGCTTACCGCATTCTACATTTCAGTCACGGAATGCATGCCTGAATTCAGGTTGGTACCTTATAATCAGGTTGTAGCGGTTATCTTCACATATCTTCACATATAAAGCCTATGTGTTTCAATTAGTTTCATGAATATAAATGTGATGGTCTAGTTTCAAATCAGTGTGCTTAGATAGGGGCAGTAGAGAAATGCGGACCATCAGAGAGAGAACTGCCCCAAGGATGGTTATCAAGGCATCCATCCATAAAGAGGAACTGGTATATGAGCTCTCCTATTTTAATCATGCCCAAGTTTGGCAATAAACAAAGGAATACTAAACACACAAAAAAGCAAATACAATAGTTTTGGGTATTACTTAGGAAACAAACAACAATACATAAAATGAATTTTTTTACATGAAAATACTTCATCTACAGCAAAGAAGTCAAAATATGCTGGCAGAAACTGACAAATTAACTGACATAAAAGCTAAAAACATCCAATGTGGTTAAAGACAATGCAATATAGGGAACAAATTGCAGATACTGGGGTTCATAGTACCTGTTTTATGCCCTGGCTCCAACCACTGGGCAAATTATTTAACCACTCTGAGCCATCAGTTTCAGGATCTGTAAAATGAAAATTCAAAAGTACTTAATTTGGTTGTTAGGGTTAAATGAGAACATGCACACAAAAAACTTAAAATAACACCTGACACACAGCAATGACTAAAAAGATACTAGCCATTATTATTTTATCATCATCATTGCAGAAAAGACATGTTGATATCCTTCCAAAATCCAAGCATTAGGAAAGGTACACTCTGCAAAACCCCCAAACTTTCTCCAAGAGTAAGTATGAATCAGATTACTCATTCGTATTGAGCTGGTTGTCAAAGGGAAAGGATATCTTTTTGTGTGACATTGTGGACAGAATACAACTCAGGCTTTAGGGACTCTGGATTTTTATCCTGGCTTTGCCATCAGTTTTCTGGGTGACCTTGAAGTAGTCACCTCACCTTGTAAGACCTCAGCTGATGCCTGCAAGTGGTTGAGTTTAGCCTGGTCTTCTCTCACATCCTTTCCTGCATCCACATTTTATGAGATTTGCCAGGATCTGCCGTGGGATTTGTGTGATCATGCCACCAACTACTAACCCATCCGTCATTGTTGTAGTGCAACCACACAAATCAACTAAAAAAGGGTGGGCTCTGCAGTTCAGACAGACTCTGACTTTGTCTTCCTCAGGAAGTTAACAGAAGAAATCTGACATCTTGTGTCCCCAGATTAATGACACCCCAGGCGCTGTCTCAGCAAGTCCTCCAGGTGTTCTGCTGACTGGTCTTTTGTACTGGTAAAGCTTTCAGTATGACAATGTCTTTACTTTTGTTTCTGGCAAGAATTAATAAGTTACTTATGATATTTAATAAGAAACAGATGCTCCCAATGAGAATGGGGCCCCGTTGCCCATTAATTCTGGTTGGATTTTTCTTGCCATGGTGAATGGAAGCAGACAAAGTAGGTGATCCACACGGTATGTTGCAAGACCAAAGGCATCTGCAGATGGTAGAGCTGAGAACAATTGCTCTGTATAATTCAAAATGGATGGGACAATGATATGATGTTTAAAATCAGGAAAGCATTTGATTTGTATAGTTAAAAGCTAATAAGCACTATGGCCCTGAAACTGTTCCATATGCTAGGAAGTGACTGTACATAACAGAGGTGGGATAGCTAATGAGTCAATAGTTCTAGAACATCCACTACTAACAAAATATTATTTTCGGGTAATGGATGGTACGGTGTGAAAGAGCAACATTTATTAGGCACCAGCATTGTGTCAAGCACACATTCAAAACCATAAATCTATGGAGCTTGATACATTAGGTATCAAGTAATTTTTCATCAAGTAATTTTTCAATTGTCACACACTTGGTTCAGTTTTATTCTGGCAAGAATTAATAAATTCAAGAATTAATAAATTCATCTCTGTTGGAGATGAATGCACAAGGAAATCAAGAAAATTGCAACCTACAATGATTTGATAATTGAAATGTAATACCAACACCCCTTGCCTTGATTCAAGGCTCACCAAACACTCTTCATGCTCCCGAAGATGATATGGCTTCCCTTCAGTATCAGGGAGAAAATGGGCTAGTCATGTCAACTTAAGTACTTAGGACCAAGTGATAGTTATAGTTGTCAGTGTATGGTTACATACTGGCATTTGGAGTTTGAATTCTTTTCTTTTTTTTTGAGATGGAGTTTCGGTCTTGTTGCCCAGGCTAGAGTGCAATAGTGTGATCTGGGCTCACTGCACTCTCTGCCTCCCGGGTTCAAGTGATTCTCCTGCCTCAGCCTCCCAAGTAGCTGGGATTCCAGGTGTGTGCCACCATGCCCGGCTAATAATTTTTGTATTTTTAATAGAGACGGGGTTTTACCATATTGGTCAGGCTGGTCTTGAACTCCTGACCTCAAGTGATCCATCTGCCTCAGCCTTCCAAGATGCTGGGATTCTTATATGTGTTCAGTAGCCTAAGTGTGTGTGAGTGTGTGTGTGTTTGTGTGTGTATTTTTTGTTTTGTTCTATCAACCCGTAACCTTCAAGGACATTATTATACTCTACTTAAACAAATAAAACAAGGTAAAAGTTTAAGGTTGCACCTAAAAACATTCAAATAGCAGATGGTATATGTAAGGCACCATGGTAGCTTAGATTAGTATTTTTGAACATGACAGGGGTATGCTTGCCTGTCCCATCGACTTTCAGCCATGTGACACACTTGGGCCTTGTGGAAGGTGCAGGGCACTTCACTGAACCTTGCCTTGGGGTCTAGCCATATGATTTGGCTTGGCTGCTGGAGCTTTAGCAGATGTGTTACAAGCAGAACTGGAATGTGTTTGTGTGGTTGGGCTTGTCCTCTTGTGCCTTTGCTGTTGCCACAAGAAGAGCTCCCCTGAGAGTTTCATCCCTTCAGGCTGATCGCCAGAATGGGCACCCTGAAGCCGGCTGAAGCCCAGCCCTAGCCTACAACAGGGAACAGTCCCAGTTGGCTCCTCAGCTTGAAACAGAGACATTCAGCCCCACATGAGTCAGAATGAAGGACGGCTGTATAAAGCTATTCCATTTAGGGGTGGCTTATTTTATTGCTTTATTTTAAAACAATAGACTTGACAGTTGCCATGAGGGAAAACAAATAATAGCAAATAAGGTTTTTCTCTGCTCCAACTGTAAAATCAACACCAATTGAATTAGAGCAGAAATGTGCAAAGTTACTGTAATGGAAAGAGTGACTTTCAAACCGGACCAGTACTTGACAAATGGAACTGAACTTCTAGGTAACAGCAGCGGGTCAGTTAAGTATGAAAGCCCTAAGAAAATGATTCAGAGAGGCATGAGTTGTCCGCATTACCCCAACACAGTTAAGGGTAGAGAGATTCACCCAAAGACTCCAATTTCTAAAGGGACTGCATCTCTGTTGGAGATGAATGCACAAGGAAATCAAGAAAATTGCAACCTACAATGATTTGATAATTGAAACGTAATACCAACACCCCTTGCCTTGATTCAAGGCTCACCAAACACTCTTCATGCTCCCAAAGATGATATGGCTTCCCTTCAGTATCAGGGAGAAAATGGGCTAGTCATGTCAACTTAAGTACTTAGGACCAAGTGATAGTTATAGTTGTCAGTGTATGGTTACATACTGGCATTTGGAGTTACATACCTATCTGTGAATATGGTCAATGTGACTCTGATTTGACATCTGTCCTTTCAGAGAGATAAAAGCTGGTGACCAGACTAAGGTAAAATTCACCTGGGGAGACCTATTGGTCCACACCCTGGCAGCTTCTTCTTGTGATACTCTGAACTTTTTGTGGTCCTTTCCCATTTGAAATGCTAAAATGATATTATAGCTAGCAAGAAAAAAAAAAGCTCTTTGAAATTTAGTCTAATTGTAAAATTTCCTTATTCTTTAATAACCACAAAATAAACTGTATAGTTAATAAGGGTTAAACAAATTTAGAATACGGAAGATAATAATGTCTTGAGAAATCAAGGGAAGGCCATTTCACAGTAAATGAGAAGTGTTACCTGGCAATGGGGTTAAAATTGTAATGACAAGGTAAAATGGATTTAACATCATGGACAAATATGTGAACGTGGAACCTAGTTTCTTGGTGTGTACTAATGGCAAAGGAATCCTAATATTTGGAAATGGTAGGAAATGTCTATGGGAAGACAGAAAATGCCATAGGGATTTATAGTGAAATGTAAAGCTGTAAAATGGATAAAATGTGTGTAATATACAGAGCACAGGTGAGAACAAGAGTGAATAAATACTCTAAGGAATAACAACTGCGGGTGTTCTGAGGATATATAAACGTGGTTAACGAGAAGTTGATGGTTACGTATTTTAGAACTACTTTTTTCAAACATGTGTCCCTCTGTGAGGAGAGGAAAATCATAGTTTTGGGCTAAATTGGTGAATAAATGGACAAATGTCTGTACAACTTTTGGGATGAAAGCCCCACTGTGAACCACAGATGACTTGATGACTTTATAGTTAGGTAATGCACTTGACCCTACAACCATTTTCTGATAACCTGTGATGCAATTTTCACATCTCTTATCCCATCTTGCACTCATACACACACAAAATTAAAACAAAGGACGCACAGATACAATTTTCTTCATTTTAGAGATGTGAAACTCAAATATCGAAGAAAGTATGACTTATTAGGCATTTCTCAGCTAAATAGTAAGTGGTGAGTCAGAGTGAACTCTAAGAGTTGACTGTGCGTCTTTCCACAGTTCTGCATTCAGTGACATCGTGTTTGTGACTCAACATTGGCAACGGGAGTATTTACACATGGAAATTGGCAAATAAACACTGTAAATCAAGAATTCCTGTCCCCCACCCTAAGAGCTGGTTATAAAACATTTGCCACCATGTCACTGACTAGAACACAGGTCTTATAGACAGGAGTTCCATCCACTGGGCCACTCTGCTCAAGATCCAAAATGTTCAATTCATCAACCCCAGGTGCATTGACAGGAGTCCACAAATGCCAGAGCAGATGCCTCTAGGTTCACCTCTAACTCTTTACAGAAATTTAGTGTTAATGTCCTTCTGCTAATGATGTGGAGACAGCCTTTTGGGGTGAGAGAAAAAGGCATGTTGACTTTAATAACTGAATGAAAATCAAATAATTTATGTAACTATAACTTTAAATCTTTGGTTGGCCCACACTGTATAATGAACCTTAACATATTTGGATCCCGGAGTGGATTACCAAATAGTCCACCGAGGTAAATAAACAAGCGTAGTATGCTTGGATATTGATTAACTATCATTTTATTCACTTATCCTTGTAGAACTTACAGGGAAGTCATTTTATTTAAAACTGTAAGATGAGTTGAATATAAACCAATGTTTCTCAAATACTTTTAAGTATTTTACTTTTGTTTGTATTATTTTTAAAATTATAGAATGAATATATTTTTCAAAGTATTTGCCAGAAATGCTACATGGCTTAGTGAGGGTCTAAAGAAGAACCAGTGATTTTCAGCTTATTATATTCCTCAAATCTCCTATTACCCAATCTTTCACTGACCATGCCTCTTCCTTCTACAAAGACCTTATGTAACAAAGAAGAGTCCATGAAAACACCAGCAGTACCAAAAAGCATGAAAAGAAGCCAGTAAGAAAAGCAGATTGCAATAGGAATAGGATGATTTGGAAGTCACAATAATTACATTTTCACTTTAACTTAGTTGGTGCTGAAGAAAACAACTTTGCCTGGCCTGGCTGTGAAGCTCACTGTATTTTACACTGAAGTTGGAAGATAGAAGATTTCCTTTTTAAGCATTTTTCCAAAGATTCTGCCATCATGACAAGGCTTGATTTGCTCCTAAAGAAGTTATGAGAAGAGGCCCATCAATTATGTGAGTGACTGGGCACCATGGTTCATGCAGCACATTGGGAGGCTGAGGCTGGAAGATCACTTGAGCCTAGGAGGTCAAGAAGAGCCTGGGAAATATTGCAAGACCCTATATCTACAGAAAATAAAAAACTAGCTGTGTGTGGTGGTGTATGCCAGTAGTCCCAGATACTCTGGAGGTTGAGGCAGGAGGATGCCTTAAGCCCAGGATCTCAAGTTACAGTGAGCTATGATTGTGCCATAGCACTCCAGCCTGGGTGACAGAGGGAGACCCACCTCTAAAAAAAAAATAATAATAATCCATAAATAAATAACTGTTCCTAAAGATAAGCTGATTTTGTACAAAAGGAAAGTGGGTAAATGCTTATGCAATTGTTATGTGAAAGCTCTCTGAAGGCCTCAAATGATGCATTATTTCTCATAGTCTTATCCTTACCTTTCTTGCAAATGATCGTGACCTCTAGGGGCCCCAAGTTACCTGTAGGTGACCTCCCATTCTGGGGTGCCATATTTCAATCCATGAAACGTGTGTCAAGCACACCTATGTACAAATAAGAGTAAATTAAAGCATTGCTCTGCCACGTGGAGGACCTCATAAGATAGGCCAAAGAGTGTGTAATAAGCCTCCTAGGTGAGTTGGAATTAAAGCTAGTCGTGGGAGGCAGCGGTTCAGATGGCTAGTCACTGGTGGTGATTGCATTTCTTCATGGAATGAGAGATGGGGCATAATAACTTCTTAGACATTTTGATTTCTAAAATTACCAGCATTCTGTGAGCAGTTTGCTATTTGGATAATCAGGAACCCTAGGAACCCTAGCAGGACCTTGTCTTTTCCCCAAGGGGAAAGGGCTAGTGGAGAAAAAAGAGGAGAGAAAAAGCTGGAGTGGGGTAGCAGGAGGGAATAAAAGAAAAGATGAGAGAAAGAAGGGCAGTTGTATTATGGTTTTTTTTTTTTTGAGACAGAGTCTCGCTCTGTTGCCCAAACTGGAGTGCAGTGGCACGATCTCCACTCTTTGCAAGTTCCGCCTCCCGGGTTCACTCCATTCTGCTGCCTCAGCCTCCCGAGTAGCTGGGACTACAGGCGCCCGCCACCTCGCCCGGCTAGTTTTTTTGTATTTTTAGTAGGGACAGGGTTTCACCGTGTTAGCCAGGATGGTCTCGATCTTCTGACCTCGTGATCCACCCGCCTCGGCCTCCCAAAATACTGGGATTACCTGTGTGATGTATTATGCTTTTCAGTGTGCCAAGTAACTAACCCGTTTACCCTCACAAAGGAGGAACCAGATCTGGGGATTTTCTTCTTTTCCTAAGACCTAACCTCGGCACCTTAACCATGGCTGTCAATACCTTTCTGGCCAATTATTGGCATTACCAGCAAGTAACTTTTACTTAGAAGCATTGTTGCATTATTTGGGGAATTATGAGGGTGGGTGATGGAGGAGTCCCAGGAGAATTATTATTTAAATTTTGTGTAGTAAGTGACCTTAATGGGTGAGATATAATCTGGTTATGGTACAAAGTAAAAACTGGAGACTCTTAATGCTCAAACCAGAATCCTCTTCAACTGAGAAGAAATAAGACATTCTTTGACACTAGTTTACAGTTCCAAGGTGGGGAGAAAAAAAAAAGAAGGAATTTAGTTGAGCCCAAATGGAAAATTTGGTCCAGGGTCCATGAACAAAAGCAAGAGAGAGAGAAAAAAACTTCTTTAATGTAATAACTTTGGTTAATTTTACTATGCTAAATGATCTGTTTTCCTATAAATTAGCTTGCTCTTTTAGCTGAAGCTCACTAAAAAAAAAAAAAAAAAAAAAAAAATGAAGAAAAAAAAAAATGCAAGTTAATAAAATGCACAACATTTATTGTGCATGCAGCATATCCTGGATTCATGACTTGGAACTCCAAATCAGAACGAGGAATTTGGAACACAAAATACAGAACGAGAATGTACAGAAACCAAGTACAGTTGGCACTTTATAATTACAAGTGGCACAACATTTCGGCAGGGATCCAGGTTTTTTTTTAATGCATATGACTCAATATGGAATGTTTTTGTTCATGATGTGTAACTACTGCCATTGACAACTGTCCAGGTGCTATAATGTGTACTGAACTAACACAGGCTGGTGACAAATTTCCCCGAGCAATATACAGATACACCTCACATGGCCAAGAAAGGCAAAATACTATGATTAGGATTTGGGTTTGTCTACAAGTATGCACATACTCATACTCTATTTTATAAAGACAGATATATATGTGTGTATATGTAATACATACACATATATGTTAATCCTGACAAATGCAGTTTATATATTATATTTTTTATATTTATACATATATTACATATATAAAGCACTGTTTTTGTTAGGATTAGCGTTTGATGCAGCAAACAGGGCTTAATTGGAAACTTATTTATAGACCATAAGGAATTAGGTAATTGAATAAAGAAACAACAATTATTTGATCTTCTGACTTCTTTTCTTCCAGTCTTCTCTCTTTAGTCCAAGGTTCTTGTGAAACAAGTAACCAGACAAATGTTTGGGTTATGTAGGCAATTCTTACCTAGTTCTCTTAAAGCGAATTTAACCAGTACAGTGGGACACCTAATTACTTGTATTTGTATTTCTGCAATTTTGAGAATTCATAGGTGTCAATCGTGAGGACAGAAAGAATCAATCTAGGAAAAGACATTTGGACTCTTGTTTATTGTAGTAGTCCCCTCTTGCTGTGGTTTTGCTTTCTATGGCATCAGTTACCTGTAGTGTTGAAGATTTATTAGTATTGTCAGCATTGATCCTATTTTGTCTGCTTCAATTTTGACTTTTAGTGTAATTAATTAACTTCACTAAATATTTAGTTCCACTAAATACTAATTTAGTGGAGTTAATTTGGACATATTAGTCGAATTTGTGAACATGTATATATTTACACATGTATATTACTTATATATGGCTGTGGGTGTGTATATACACATACAAATATACATATATATTTGACCTATTGGCATGTGTATTTGTATGTATGTAGAGAGATATATGCATATGCATGCAGACGACAGTTTTGATTTGATTTTTGTTTAATCAAAGAGAATATTTGGAATCATGTCAATCTCCTTATTTTGGAGGTAGCAAAACTGGACCCCAGGAACATGTGGAAACTAAGCTGATTTTGCAAAATGTGTGTGTATAGTTTTACAATATAAGTATCTATCCTTTTTTTTTTTTTTTTTTTTTTTTTTTTGATAAGAGTCTTGCTCTGTCGCCCAGACTGGAGTGTAGTGGCCAATCTCGGCTCACTGCAAGCTCCGCCTCCCGGGTTCACGCCATTCTCTTGCCTCAGCCTCCCGAGTAGCTGGGACTACAGGCGCCCGCCACTGCGCCCGGCCAATTTTTTCTATTTTTAGTTCACCGTGGTCTCGATCTCCTGACCTTGTGATCCGCCCGCCTCGGCCTCCCAAAGTGCTGGGATTACAGGCGTGAGCCACCGCGCCCGGCCATATCTATCCATTTATCTACATATGTATGTATGTATATATGTATCTACCATTTGATATAGACTTATCTAAGTATATATACACACAAAATATATAAAATCAAAACAAGTGTAAGAAAATAATTCCACTATACAGATATAACTACTGTAAGTTATGCCAACATATAATTATGTTTAAATTTAATAGAACTCTCAAGAATATTGACTATAACTTTTTTTTTTTTGGAGACAGAGTCTTGCTCTGACACCCAGGCTGAAGTGCAGTGGCACGATCAGGGATCACAACAGCCTTGACATCACGGGAACTACAGATGTGCACCAACTACAGCTGGCTAACGTTCTTTTCTTATTTTAGTAGAGACGATGTCTCACTATGTTGCCCAGGCTGGTCTCAAACTCCTGAGCTCCAGGGATCCTCCCATCTCAGCCTTCCAAAATGCTGGGATTATAGGCATGAGCTACCACGCCCAGACAACTCCATTTTTTAAATCATTAATTTGGTACAAAAAAAGATTAACCTTTTTAAATTTTGTATTTCTTTATCTAATATAAAGTTCAAAGGATTAAAACATCTTTATTAAGAAATTTTATTACTTGTTCATGACTTTTGCATTATTTTCTGTATGGATTATAAATACTTTTCTCATAATAATTTTTATGTGATAGGGATAGGCACAAGAGCTTTAATGTTTTTAGTGAAATGTATGACCTTTCTTTAGTATTTCTTCCATTAATTTTCACTTTAGAAATATCTTGCTCACTCCAGCTATTTACGTATTCTCTTATGGCTTCTTCAAAATTTATACGTTAAGGGTTAAATTTTAACCATTAATTCTCCAGGAATTTATGTTGGTGTGAGACATTATGTGAGCTCTACCTTAAATTTTTTTCGTTTAATTTTTCTCAACATCATTTGTTATCTAATCCATTATTATCTTCTCATTAAATTTTGGTGTGTTTTTTAGTACATACTGAACTTTCATTTCTTCTGAGAGCTTATTAGTGAGTTCTAAATTCTGTGTCATACATTTATTATTGACTCTTTCTTGTTTAATATTTTGGTGATTAGACTGGTGTCTAATACATTTTAGTATCTGCAAGCACAATTCCCATTTCTCTATTTCAATATTTCTATAATCATCATTCTTTTTATTTATTCTTTCACATAAATTTGAGAATCACTGTGTCAAGCAAAAATAGTGAAACTGTCATTAAGCTTGAGTTAAATCCATACATTAATTTTGGAAAAAATATTTTGAGAATATTGACATTTTTATAAATTAACACTGTATATCTTTCCCACAAAGATTTTAAAAGTTTGTGTATTTGAGTACTTCACATTTCTTTTTAAAATTATTACTACTCTTGCATCATTATAGCTTTATTAGTGAGAATGAATATTTCTTTCCTCTAATGTATTGTCCACTCAGTTACTGTTGGTCTGCAAGAAAAAAAGTAGTCTTTTTCTTCATTTTTTTCTTAAACCCAGTTGCAGTCATAAAAATTTAAAAATTTTACAGTAAAACTTCTTTGTTTTTTAGTTATATTATTTGAAATGCTGTCTTTTCTTTTTCTCCTATCTTGCTACATGTCTTCATGGCTAGAATTCAGAACAATGTTAAGTATTGAGATAAAACACATCCTCATCTCATTCTTTCTTATTAAAGGAAGTGTTTCTAATATTTCACTGCAAATGTGATGTTGACTTTAATATAGATGTTCTCTATCATCTTCAGCAGTTATATTTCTGAGCCTAGACAATTTTTTAACCTGGATATGTATAGTATTTCACCGTTCTTGCATTTCTACAAAGAAATGCCTGAAACTGGGTAGCTTATATGGAAAAGAGGTTTAGTTGGTTCATGGTTCTGCAGACTGAACAGGAAGCATGACATTGGCATCTGCTCAGCTTCTGGGGAGGCCTCAGGGAGCCTTTACTTATGACAGAAGGTGAAGTGGGAGCAGGTATGTCACATGGCAAAAGCAGGAGCAAGAGAGAGAGTGGGGGGAGGTGTCACACACTTTAAACAACCAGATGTCACATGAACTCAGAGCAAGAGCTCACTTGTCACCAAGGGGATGGCCCAAGTCATTCACGGGGGATCTATCCGTATGATCCAAACACCTTCCACCAGGCCCCACCTCCAACACTGGGCATTACATTTTAACATGAGGTTTGGGTGAGGACAAGTAACCAAACTCTATAATTGTACCTCTGCCCTACCAAATTATCATGTCCTTCTCACATTGCAAAATACAGTCATGCCTTCCCAATGGTTTCCCAAAATCTTAACTTGTTCCAGCATCATCTCAAAAGTCCAAAGTCCAAAATCTTATCTGAGAAAAGACAAGTCCTTACGTCTATTAGCCTGTAAAATAAAAAACAAGTTATTTACATCCAAGATACAATGGGGATGCAAGCACTGGGTAAACATTCCCTTTCTAAAAGGGAGAAATCATCCACAAGAAAGGGGTTATAGGTCCCACACAAGTCTGAAACTCAGCAGGGCAGTCATTGAATTTTCAAGCTCCAAAATAGTCTCCTTTGACTCTATGTCCTTCATCCAGGCCACACTAATACAAGGATTGGGCAACCAAGGCCTTGGTTAGCTTGAGTAGCTCTGCCTCTTTGTCTTTGCAGGGTAAAGTCCCCAAGGCTGCTGTCATGGGTTGGAATTAAGTGTCTGTGACTCTTCCATGTTAATAGTGCAAGTTGTTGGGGGATCTACCATTCTGGGACCTGGAGGATGGTGGCCCTCTTCTCACAGCTCCACTAGTCAGTGCTGCAGTGGGGATGCTCTATGTGGGGCCTCCAATCCACATTTTACCTCTGCACTGTGCTAGTATAGGTTCTATGTGAGGGCTCAGCCCCTGCAGCAGGCTTCTGCCTGGACACCAGTCTTTTCCATACGTTCTCTGAAATCTAGGTAAAGGCTTAGCAGCCTTCCACCTGAAAATGTGGAAGCAACTTTGGAGCTGGTTAATGGGCAGCTCCATTAATGGAAGGTTCAGAAGAAGACAGGAAGATGTGGAAAAGTTTGAAACTTCTTAGAGACTGGTTAAATAGTTGTGACCAAAATGGCTAGAGAACCTTCATCAATCTTGCATTCTGTGTGCCTACAGGCTTAACACCACTTGTAAGAGGCCAAGGGTTACAGCTTGCATTCTCCACAGGGTTAGCTGTACCTAGGCCCCTTTGAAGCATGGCTGGAACTGAAGTGGTCAGGATGTGGGGAGCAGCATCCCTGATGCCTCAATGAAGCCTTGGATCTGGCCCAAGAAGGCATTCTCCCCTCCTAAGTGTCAGGGCTTGTGATGGGAGGGGCTGCTGGGAAGGTCTCTAAAAATGCCTTTGAGGCCTTTTACCCATTGTTTTGTATATTAGCACTTGGCTTCCTCCAAGTGGTTGCTCCACAGCCTGTTTGAATTCCTCTCCCACAAAAAGCTTTTTCTTTCTTTACTGTATGGCCAGTTTTCAAAATTTCCAAACTTTTACTCTCTGTTTTGTTTAAATATAAGTTTCAACTTTAAGTCATTTTTTTCACTCTCACATCTGAGCAGAGGTTGTTAGAGGCAGCCAGACTACATCTTGAATGCTTTGCTGCTTAGAAATTTCCTCTGTCAGATACCCTAGCTTGTCATTCTGAAGTTCAAACTTTCGCAGATCCCTAGGCCATGAACAGAATGCAGCCAAACTCTTTGCTAAGGCATAACACGGGTGGCCTTTGCTCTAGTTCCCAATAAGTACTTCATTTCCATCTGAGACCTCAACAGCCTGGACTTCACTGTCCATATCATTACCAGCATTTTGGTCACAACTGTTCAACCAGTCTCTAAGAAGTTTCAAACTTTTCCTCACCTTCCTGTCTTATCCCAAGCCTTCCAAGTTCTTCCAATCTCTGCCTATTACCCAGTTCCAAAGCTGCTTTCACATTTTCAAGTATTTTTATAGCAATGCTCCACTCCTGTGTACCAATGTTCTGTATTAGACCATTATTGCATTGCTATAAAGAAATACCTGAAACTGGATAATTTATATGGAAAAGACATTTAATTGGCTCATGGTGCTGCAGACTGTACAGGAAGCATGGCATTAGCATCTGCTTGGCTTCTGGGGAGGACTCAGGGAGCTTTTACTGGTAGCGGAAGGTGAGTGGGAGCAGCCATGTCACATGATGAAAGCAGGAGCAAGAAAGAGTCAGGGAGGTGCCACACACTTTAAACAACCAGATCTCGTGTGAACTCAGAGCAAGAGCTCACTCACCATCAAAGAGATGGCCCAAGCCATTCATGAGGGATCTTCCCCCATGATCAGAACACCTCCCACCAGGCCCCACCTCCAATATTGGGGATTGTATTTCAACGTGAGATTTTAGTGGAAACAATTATACAAAGTATATCAGGTATTCAGTTCCACTAAATGCCTTTAAACCATCTGCTGAGAATGTAACTGTATTTTGTTATAATTGGACCTTTTAATATGTGTAATTATAGAAAGAGATATTCTAATATTTAGCTTCCTACCCATTTCTTGTATTAACACTGTTAATGGAGGTGGATTTCTCTATTGCCAAATACAGTTGAATTCAATTTGCAGATATTTTATTGGTCTATACTTTTTGTGCTATTTATATTAGCTTTCATTTTTTTATTTTCTAAAATAATCTGGATAACTATATTCTGGAATAATTTATTAAACCTGCTACTGGAAAGCTTGATCAACATGCCCTATAATCTTTTGTGAAAATAATTCTTTGAAACTTTTATTTTCTCAGTTTTTCAGTGGATATTCCACATATTCTGGTTTCTAATTACTGATGAGTCAATTTTCCCCACTTAAGATTTTTAAAATAAAATTTCCTTTCTACTGAAATTCTCCAATTTGTAGTAATAAACTTAGATAATAACATAGTTTTCTCTGTATTTTTAAAGATATCATCTATTTTATATAACTTATATCAGTTCCAATTTTTTTGTTCATATTTCTCTCTGTTTTTAAAATTAAAGTTACTAGAGCCTTGTCACTTTTTTCTTTCATCTCACAGATATATTGATTGTTTCTTTTGTTATTATTTCACCCCGATTTCCTTATTTAATATCTTGTCATTTTCCAACTGCGGGACTGAGTGCTTACTTCATTTATTTAAATTATTTCGTGTTTAAGTAAGCATAATTAAGACTATAAATTTGAGCCACTATGTTGCTAGACAGGATTTTAATTTCTATTATATTTTTTAAATAGTCATCATTCATCAATTAAATGACTATTCATTTAACACCTTCCATGTGCCAAGCATTGTCTTACAAGAAAAACTTAAATTATAATTACAATTTAAATTTTCTCTTGGAACAATAGATTTTAAGACACTCTTTTTCCTTTTAAATTGGTTAGATTTTTGTTAGTTTTGATTGTTTGCTTAAACATATATTATTAACTGTTATTCATTGCATTATACTCAGAGGAATCTGTCTACAAATATTCTAGAGTTGGAAACCTTTTGAGTTTTTCCCTTGCAGCTTCATGTATGATGAACTTTTGTAAATATTTCACAAGTGACTGAAAAGAGGGAAAAGTCTCTCTGTGATGTTTGTTAAAATTTATTAATTATAATATTCAGACTGTTGATTTTCAAAATCTGAGAGATCTGTGTTAGAATGTAATGAATGTTAGTTAATGAGTACAACGTTCTAGTTAGACAGGAAGAATAAGTTCAGGTGTCCTATTGCACAGCATGATGACTACAGTTAATAATAATGTAGTGCATATTTCAAAGTAGCTAAAAAAGGATTTTAAATGTTCTCACCACAAAGAAATGATTAATTATTTAAGATGATGAATATGTTAATTAGCCTGATTTATTTCATAATGTATGCATATATCAAAACATTACATTGTACTCTATAAATACATACAATAAACATTAGTCAATTAAATTTTTTTTTTTGAGACAGTGTCTCGCCTTGTCTCTAGGCTGGAGTGTAGTCGCACAATCTTGGTTCACTGCAACCTCCGCCTCCTGGGTTCAAGTGATTCTCCTGCTTCAGCCTCCCAAGTAGCTGGGACTGAAGGCATGCGCCACTATGCCCAGCTAATTTTTGTATTTTTAATAGAAATGGAGTTTCACCATGTTGGCCAGGATAGTCTCGATCTCTTGACCTCATGATCCACCTACCTCGGCCTCCCAAAGTGCTAGAATTACAGCCGTGAGTCACTGTGCCTGGTCATTTTTTTTTTTTTTTTAAAGACAGGGTCTTGCTCTGTCACCCAGGCTGGAGTGCGATGGCATGATCTCCGCTCACCGCAACCTCCACCTCCCGGCTTCAAGTGATTCTCGTGCCTCAGCCTCCTGAGTAGTTGGGATTACAGGCATGCACCACCACACTGGCTAGTTTTTGTATTTTTAGTAGGTATGGGTTTTCACCATGTTGGCCCGCTGGTCTCGAACTCCGGACCTCAAGTAACCTGCCCTCCTCAGCCTCTCAAAGTGCCGGATCTACAGTCATAAGCCACTGTGCTGAGCCAAAACTTAAATTTAAAAAATAATTATAAGCCTGAAAAATATGTTATTTTAAATATTTATTGCTATGTTTCAATGCATACATCTGCCTGTTACATTGTAATTCTAAATTATAGTTGGCACAATAGGAAGTCTTCAATCCATAGTTTTTGGCCTAAAACAATTTTTCCTGAAATTAATATTGTCACATATTTTTCTTGCTGTATTTTCTGGAAAGCTCATGCCTATCAAATTATTTTTTAAACATGACTAAGTAATAGTGGATAAGTGAGAGATTTAGAGATAGATGCAGGATATGACCTCAATAAGGAGCTCACTGAAATTGCCTTCATTTCTGGCCCTTAATGAGCTTGGGGCCTCTGAGTTAGTGGGTGACAGATAAAATGTTTACATCATCCTGAAAGGTACACCTGTTTTGTTTCAATGCACAAAATCATAGGCAATCCACTGAGTTTTTAAATTCCTTATCCTAGTTTCTTCAACCTTATTTGTAGGGCAAGTATACCTAGATTCTGGCATGAAGTTATTGGTCATTCATAGTTTTCAGTCTGCTGATTTTTCATGGGCATACTGGGAGAAATTGTACCTGGGAATGTTAGTCTGGTGCTATTTTAAAGCTCGGAATTAGGCTCTGGTCTTGACATGAAAATTGCCTAAATGATATGCAAAACAAATAGGACATCATCTGGTTATATTTTGATAATGTGATTTCTCATGCTCTTGAAACACTGAATTATAATTTAAAAGGTGATGAAGTCGTTAGGAAGTATTACCTGAAAAATTCCTCTACTGTACTTGCTCTTTTCAATTCCAGACAACTTATTAGAAATAATGAATATAAGGGTTTTTATAAGTTCCCAAGAGAAATAATCAGCTCATCACTTCAGTATTTTTAAATGTATAGAAGTTAAGCAGGAAGAGATTTCAGGAGTAACAGTTTGTAGCCTGTCCAACAAAATCAGAATTCTGACGTATGGCTCAAAGTGACACTGGTATTCTGGCCATTTGCTCCTCACTTGTGACTGCTAACTGCTACATGTAGTCAACTAAGCCAGACTCTGGTCCTATTTCAGCAGAGTAAGAGGAAACTTACAACATACTTACAACAACTTACAACATACTTACAGTAATTTACCTACACTTTAAATAGTCCTAAGTGGATCTTTTATTTAATTTCTACAAGGGTATTAGAAAGACTTCGAGAAACATTAGAGTAACTCTTAGCAGCTGCAAGGAGCATGGGCTCTATTTTTCCCACAAAAGTGCAGGGACCTCTCTGTAACTGAATCTGTACGTGATAACCTGTAAAAGTAGCACAATCCAGACCTCACCGATACCCCTTAGTAGTGGTGCAGAATTTTCAGATCTCTCCATTTTCCAAGGGACTTGAATTTAAAGATTAGTTAATTTGTATGTAAGCAAAATCACAAGCCAGTTAACTGGGTTGGACTTTTGGTATGTGTATGTGTGGTAGACTGCCAGGTCATGTGCATGAGACAGATCTCCTCTCCTTCCTGCTTCCTGATCCTGCACATGGCAGCCAGGAGAAGGGGAGAAGATGCAGGAAGAAGACTGGGGAAAAGAAACAAGGAACGCAAACTGGAGCAAAGGGTTGGTGATGTGGAAAATGTCAGGCGTGTGATACATTTGTGGGTGTGCTCATGTGTTGGGGGACACTGAGGGTGATAAGTCGGTAAGTTCTGTGGTCTGTGTGGAGGGTTTGTCCAGTCCAGAGCTGCAAATAGGCCAAACTTGAAGGTAGTAAAGCAGCCAGTTTGATCTGTATGTGGCCAATCCTAGATTAAAATAATAAATAGCATCCCAAGAGCATCACCAGGGAGAGGTCCCTAGATAGAATCCAGGAAAAACAACACGAGGTGCAAAGGACTGTTGAAACGTGGGCTGGACATCCTTCCCTCAGCTGAAGAATCATGGTCTGGACAGCATCCTCCCCAGGGCAGACCTCCTCATGCAGAAACAGAGTAAGATAAACGTTGCAGTCCTCCAGACCAACTGCCCTCTCCCACTGTTCCCCCTTGAGATACTCAGACCAACAGAACCACTGCCCTCTCCCTGTTCCCCCTTGAGATACTCAGACCAGCAGAATCACTGCTGTCTCCCTGTTGCCTCTTGAGATACTCAGACCAACAGAATCACTGCCCTCTCCCTGTTCCCTCTTGAGATGCTCAGACCAACAGAACCACTGTTCTCTCCCTGTTCTCCCTTGAGATATTCAGACCACAGAACCACTGCCCTCTCCCTGTTGCCTCTTGAGATGCTCAGACCAACAGAATTACAGCTCTCTCCCTGTTGCCTCTTGAGATACTCAGACCAACAGAATTACAGCTCTCTCCCTGTTGCCTCTTGAGATACTCAGACCAACAGAATTACAGCTCTCTCCCTGTTGCCTCTTGAGATGCTCAGATCAACACAATCACTGCTCTCTCACTGTTCCCTCTTCAAATGCTCAGACCAACAAAACTACTGACTTCTCCCTGTTCCTTTGTGAGATGCTTAGACCAACAGGATAACTACCTTCTCCCTGTTCCCTCTTGAGATGCTCAGACCAGAACCACTGCTCTCTCCTTGTTCCCTCCTGAGATGCTCAAACCAACAGAACCACTGCTCTCTCCTTGTTCCCTCCTGAGATGCTCAGACCAACAGAACCACTGCTCTCTCCCACTGTTCCTTCTTGAGACGCTCAGACCAACAGAACCACTGCCTTCTCCCTGTTCCCTTTTGAGGTGCTCAGACCAACAGGATCACTGCTCTCTCACTGTGCCTTCTTGAAATGCTCAGACCAACAGAACTACTGCTCTCTCACTATTCTCTCTTGAGATAATCAGACCGACCTCACAGGATTTTTGTGAAGATTCATTAAGAAACTTCCAGAAATCTTCCCTTAATACTGTATGTATATTTCCAAGAGTAGATTACTTGCTTCCAAGTTCCCAAAGTGACTTTGAATCACAGATAACTATAACAATCTATATTCCCATGAGTACTATATGACCTTAAAGTATTTTTTCTTACTGTTTTACTACTTACAAAGATAAAATGACAGTTTTTAGAAAATTAAAAAAAAATACAACAGAGAAAAAAATCAGTCCCAAGACTAACTACTAAGTCAGCTACTGTCAAGCATTTGATGGACATCCTTCCAAAGCTGGCCGTATAATATATGGATATATATGTATGACCATATATGTATATAATCTGCACATAAATGGGATCAAAATATACATGCTGTTTTACAAGCTGTTTTTTTCAACAATATGCCAAAAAGATTTTTTAAGACAGTGTACAGACAGATACACACACACACAGACACACACACACGCACACACACACACACACACACATAATCTTGTTTAAGAGCCATGTAGTAATCTATTGTGTGGGATTTTTCACAATATATTTAACTGGTTTCCTATTGATAAGCAACAAGATTTCTTCCACCGTTCACTATTATAAACATGGGTGTGATGCCATCTCCTTGTGTTTATATCCTTTCTTACTTATCTGAGTACCCCCTTTGGAAAGATTTCTTAGAAATAGGATTGCTAAAGGCAAAGCATGCAAAATTTTGATATTGCCAGATTTCCCTCCAAAAAGGCGCTACCAATCTATATTCCCATGAGTGGTGTATGTCCTTTCCTAAAGCAGAAAGAATTACATGGTTAAAACCAAAAAGCATGAGCCAATCAAGGCTGTAGGGAAAGAAGTTAGTGAGGATCTGATGGCAGCATCCAGAGGAGAGATTGCCACGGGGAATCTGAATTCATGCATTGGCAATGAGGCAGCAATATGGAAAAAGAGAGCAGAGTATTCCAAGTATTGTTAATAGCTTCTGATACTATCATCTGCTTTAGTTCAAATAAGTTATGAGCTGCTGCTTACAGTCATGTTTAAGAATAAGAATTAATGAACATGTAAGTAGCAGCCTTGTGTGTGTCACCATATAATATGCTTTAAATGACGCACTCAAATTACCATATATCAGCACCCACTCCATTTAAAGACAAAGTGTTGAGGATACTGAAAGCACTAAATCTGAGTTGGCAGGCTGCAGTAAAGATTTCCAGTTCTCTATATATCTATTATTTATCTATCAATCATTTACTTGTCTATCTATCTATGTATCCATCTACATATCTATATATCTATATATCTATCTAGCATTTATCATGTATCTATATGTCTATGTATGTATGTTTGTATGTGTGTTTGTATGTATGTGTCTATCACCCAACCGTCTAATAAAAAATGCCCAACTTGTATATCAGTTAACCTTCAATTCTACAGACATTGAAAAATAACATTCCCTGGTATAGGTTAATGAAAAGGATGCTGAATCTAAGAAGATACTTAAATGAAGGCAAATGATGTTTTGCAAAGACTTTGACTCTTCAGACTAGGGTAAAAAATTACAATTACTAAAGCTAACTTGAATGCACTTTGCAGCTCAAACTAAGACATGCATTAACCAATAGTTGATTGTGTTGGCTAAAGAGAAAAACCCTAAGTGGGAAATTACTCAAGCAAGTGTTTGTCTGAGTGAGTTTCCCTAGAAGAGGAGACTCAGATGATGATTCTTGAACAAGTGTTCTATTCAGAAAACAGCTATGAGGAAGTGAAGGAAGCGGGACGGGACAAAAGAAGCCAGGCAGACATGTGGTTTCAGCTGAAGACTAATATTAGCTTGATTCCACAGGGAGCTCAACAGCTTGAGTAATATCACAAACACGTCTTACCTTGAGGCAAGGAGGATGGGATTTTCTGTCCCTGTATCAGTTACTCATGGCTGTAAAGTGCCTCATGAACATCCACCAGGGTATTTCTGGATGAGGCACTCAATGCTCCAGAGAAACATGCCTCGGTGAGCTGTTGTTGTCCAACACTTACTGAAGCTGGGGATGGGTGTGTGGGCTGGTGGAGGGGGATCAGGATGAGACACCACAAACACCTAATACTACCCACCCCTTGCAATGCTCAGACCCACTTGCTTTTCACATTAAGGTCATTTTCTTTGGGCATGCCTTTGCCAGGATTGTGGTTAGTCAAAATTTCTGAGTACACTTACAAGGAAAGGGCCAATTAGACAAACTGGTAGCCCCTACTGCTGATTAATTAACAGTATTTAATTAGATGAAGAGAAGGGAACAGCATTGCGGAAGTACAGTTTGCCATGAGGCCATCACTGATATTTATCATCTCCCTCCACTATTACTGCTCCGGATACACCTTCAGCTCAACCAGCACTTCCTAGTAAAGGTGGCTCACCTGGTGATGGGAGAATCATTTCTTCAGCCCTTAGTTACCATTCCCTTATTAGGCTTTGGATGCTGTACTTGAATATGCAGAATCTGAAGTCAACATAGGGGTTGCAAGATGTGCTCCAGAGAATCACCTGGATGCTAGAGAGTTTCCTCCTGCCCCCATTTATAGCAACTGTCCTATATGCCCCTGACACTCAGGTTTGTTTACTCTGCTGGATGGCATATTTGTTCTTTGACTATACGTCTACAGACAACAGCTACGTTTACTGGAACTCTCACTGCATCCTCTAGTAGAAGCAACTACTCCCAGAGGACCAAAACCTCTAGACTCACAGAGTATAAAGGTACAGGCATGAGAAGCACAGATTTTCTGTCCCTGAGAGTGATGGTGAGAGATACTACTCCAACTTCCACTCCTTGGTTACTGGGCCAAATGTATTTTACCAAGTGAGGAACAGCACTCTAAAATGGCCACATTGGTTGCCTCCTGAAGTACCTGATAGGATGGTGCCTGAAGAATATATGGCAGTAATACACATAGTAACTAGGGAATGGAAATACTATCTTTCCAGGTAAAGGAATTCTGCATGAGTCACCAAAAGCACATACTACACGATTTTAGACATTGCTCAAGATTTTATATAGATTCTTCGTATCAATGAACAGTTGGTTCCACTCTTAACAATAATACTTCAAAACTAACATCAGCCTATTATTTAGTTTTCACTCATTTATTCAGCATTTGTTGAATATCTCCCATCGACCAGACACCTATTCTAAGCACTAGAGATTCAGTAATAAGTAGATAGCCTCTTGACAAATAGTTGACAAAGAAATAAAGAGATAATTAGCATGCAACGTGATAATAGTCACAATAGGAGCATGAACTGATATTTGAACTTGAATGTGATGATTGAATAGGCATTTTCCAGGTGGAGAAGGAAGGGCAAAGAAACAGCAAGAAACACCAAGTGGTAAATGTTAAGGTTCTTAGAGAAGAATAACGTGTCAATGGTGGAGCACCGGTTGTTTATATGTCCACATTTCCCAAAATGTAGATCATGGTACAAACCCCTAGAGAGATGCTCTTGGGAGAAAAGCTTCCAAGTCAAATATGTTTGGGAAAGTCAGCTCACAGCCCCTTATAATCAATTCCAAAATCCAAACATCTCAGAAAAACAATTTGTGTAATTCTTCAGGCTGCAAAACCTTACCTGAACTGATGTGAGATTATTTTTGGTCTTTATTTATCTCAATATGATGGTCATATATTTCAATACAGAAATAACAATGTGTTTGATTGCTAGGAAGTGTCATTTGATAGTGGTATATATACCAACTATTTACCTTTCTAAATATCTAAAACTTTCTGAATTCCAAACACATCTAGTCCGAAAGATTTTTGGATAAAGGACTGTGAACATGCACAATTTCCTCTTAGAGAGTTACAATGCAAAATAACAGTTTCTAAGTTCTTCAGCAAATTAACTAAATCTATTTCACCTAGTATTTCCAACATTGATTAACTTTTAAGCATTTAAGTTCCCCCTTTTGCTTACAAAACATCTACTAACATCCCAAGAAAAATTATAATTAATATCCCAAAGGATGAGTTTAGGAAATACTATTTAGTATAAGCACTGAGCAGTCAGCTGAAGTCTAAGTAAAGGGGAAAGAATTGCATTGCTTTCCAGAATGATAAGTCTATTTTCAATAAAGATAGCAGACTGATGCATACTTCTAGTTAGGAGACCTTTGCGTAGTGCAGGCAAGAAAGAATATAAGCTTGAACCAAGACATTCTGAATGGCATATATTTAAGTGGAGAGATCCAAATATGGGGACAATTTCAGGGTGAATTGATAGCTTTTGGAATTTGATAAGTTATAGAGGGAAAAGAAAAATGGAGAGTTGATTGTAATTCTGGGTTTTCTAAATTGAGAGAATAGATGAATGGCAATGCTATCCACTGGGCTAGGGAATCAATCAGTGCATAGGAAAGATTACAAACAAGGTGTAAAGTTTCAGGTGTCTGGTAAAGTGTAGGCACCGAAACATAAGGAAAATAGGCAATGCTTCTCAGAGAAGCACTTAGTCTGCTAATATGGAGCTGGGATCCACCTATTAATATAATGGTGCGAGAGAGTGTAAGAGTTGAAAAAGCCATCAGTGGCAGAATAATAAAGCCAAGAATGCAGAACAATAAAGCCAAGACTAGAAAACTTGTAATGCATTGGCATGGATAAGAGGAGAAGAATTGGAGGAAGCGTTACTTAAGGAAAAATAAGAGTGCTGAGAGAGGCGTTAGCAGAAGCACAAAGAGCTTCAAGGAATTGGTTGTGGGTGTTCCCCACTGCATGAGTCAAGGGTGAAGAGGCTTGAAAATAGATCATGGCATTGGATAACTATCAGGTCACTGATGACACGGGCAGGAGCTGCCCCTGTGTTTTTGTTTGACACGAAAATTAGATCCAAGTGGGTTGAGGAGTGCTTTAGTGAGCTTTGGCTTCTGTAACAAATACCATCAACCAGATGGCGTAAATAGCATAAATTTATTTTTTCACAGTTCTGCAGACTGTAAAGTTCAAGATCAAGGTCTAAACTTGGTCTTGGGCTTGGTCTGGGAGAAGAAGGAAGAAGGTGAATTTGGGGCTTGTTCTAGTTTGCTCTGGAGATGAGGTAGACAAAAATTGAATTAATTGTATCTTCAATGGTGGCAGTTTCCTTGAAACTGACATTAGACCTGAAATTTAATTGAACCAGACAACAGATAATAATGATGTTTCCTTTCCATGTTTTGAAGTAGGTGCCATGTAAAAAACAAAGAGAGCATGTCTACAGTATGTGACAGCAGTTCAGTTGCACTGTACATCCATAAAGGATATGTATTGCTTAAACATTTAAATAGACTTCTTATCAATCTATGAAATAGATACAGAACAATGAGATCACTTGGACTCTGGAAGGGGAACATCACACACCAGGGCCTATCATGGGGAGGGGGGAGGGGGGAGGGATTGCATTGGGAGTTATACCTGATGTAAATGACGAGTTGATGGGTGCTGACGAGTTGATGGGTGCAGCACACCAACATGGCACAAGTATACATATGTAACAAACCTGCACGTTATGCACATGTACCCTAGAACTTAAAGTATAATAATAATAATAAAAAAATTAAAAATAAATAAATAAATAAATAAAGCTTACCCCCATTGCCACCACTTTTCAGACAGGAGGTAATACAATGAAATTTCCTGTCCTCAAACCCACCAATCATCCTACGCTTATTTCATATCTCAAAGGTGGGTGCCATCTGAAAAGGCAGGGCACCATCTGCCCCATCCTCACCCTCACATAATGGAGAGGTTGGCAATAATCAGAAGGAATGAGTACATCAGAAGGAATGAGTCTTAGCTTAATTCTGCTACACATGAATGGAGAAACACCTGTACAGCTGTTTGTAATGTCGTGAGAGGTGAGAACTTTGAGCAGAATGAAAGGAAGGAGAGTTAAAAGCATTGAAAGGATTCTGTGGAATAACGCTCTCAGAGCCAGGTAGCTCTCTGTGTAGCTGGGGAAAAAAAAGACCCATTGATTCTTTTTTTGTTCAAGTCACCATCCAGCCCATATTCGCTGTGTACCCACAGTTTGTCAGGTACTGAGGTAGGCACAGGGAATACAATTGCTCTTGAGGTAAGCAAGACTGTTGTTAAATAAGCAATTACAATAAAGTGAGATGTTGTGATAAGGATGCCTGGGTATTAAGAAAGCATAGAACAGAGGGATTTAAATAGGATGTGGTATTTAGAATTCACAGGGTAAACAGTAGTTAATTAGATGAAGAGAAAGGGGCAACATTCCAGAAGTGCAGCTGAGCAAGAAGTAGAGGCCCAGATGTGTGAAGGAGAATAGAAAGAGTTCCAATATACCCAGGGAGGGAAAGCACACACACACACACACGCATGCACGCACACACATGCACATGCGCACACACACATATGCACATGCACATACACATCCAAAACAGCTGGGTCTGATTGAAAGAGAGAAAACAAACAAAGCCAAGGTAGGAAAGTTGGCCATGGCCAAGTCAAGGATGACTTTTTAACTGAAATTAAGGTATTTGATCCACATCATATGGCTGTAATAGAATCAGATTTGCAGGACAAGATTAGAATTGCATCTTAGGAAAAGTATCTATGTTAAGGAGGCAGGAGGGATTAGAATTGAGGAGCCTGGCCCCAGGGTGATGGTAGTGGAGAGCTGGGGTGGGCAGAGGCTGGTGACCCACAGCACTTCAGAGCAAACAAGCATTACCCATTTGAGTTGTGCAGATCAGGGTGCAACACCAACACAACTTCCTCTACACCTGTGGCTCTTCTCCTAGGGTCTTAATGGCCTAGGGACTGTACTGGGAGGGGTGCCAATTAACCACCTGTGATGTCTAAACGAGTTACTGCTGCAATATCTACCTTTACTCTTTGCATTGTGTGGTTTGAGTGTGTGACTGTTTGTGTCATTTTATTTTTCTCCTGCAAATGTTAAAATCTGTTTTGTACTACTGAGGAATTTAGTTTGGCTCATGGAGATTGACTCTAAAGCAGAGGTCTGGAAGCAGCCAAGCTTAACCCACCCAGTGCTGCAGAACAGAGCGATCAATAATCTGGTCAGCCAACAGGAACAAATGTGATGAGGAGGAAACGCACGACCAGAGGCCTGGTGCTGAGCTGGAATCGTGGTGAAGCAAAGATGACAGATGCCACTGCTTTCTGCCAAAGACCCATTCCAAACCCATTCGTGCATCGTGTAAGGATGAGCGTGCAAAAATCACCACAAAAACAAAGGCAGCCTGTTGGGCTGCGCCTGGTGATTCGGGCGACTGGGGCTGCCTGCACGCTGGTGCACTTCTGTGCCTGCTGGGGTCTGGGGTGGCCAATCTGGTCTGGTCAGACCTTCGCTCCTCTCCTGTTCCTTTGTCTGTATGCTGGCGGCAGGGGATCTGCAGCCATCCTGCCTCTGTTGGAGAAGAACCACAAAAAAGAGCAGGGACTCAGCCCTAGCAACAGAGGCTCTGCAAATAAGTGTACCCCAGAGGTAGGGCAACAGAACTGCTGCTGTTACTCATATGAGCCTGGAAAAGTCAAGTCCATCTCAATCTGCAAGTGTTTAAACAGAGACATTGAGCACATCAGGTTGCCATGAAAAAGATGGATATTAAAAGCAACTTCATGTTTGACCACTTTGAAATTTCCTACTGAATACCACTGAGGTTGACCTGATGGTGGGCAGGGAGGGTGATTTTAACATGCAGCTTCCTCTTATAAAACCTGGGCCTGGGAGTTATTAAAGATGGGGTGGAACCTTTTCATCTTTACTAACTGTTTATTAACACATGGTTAGCACTCTGTAGTCCATTTGTATCCCCACAAATAGAGGGCAGATGGCATGCCACTGCTGAACCGGATTCCAGGCTTCACCTCACTTGCTTTATTCTAATGAGCTCCAGGTCGTGGGTGAGCAGAGGGATTTGCTGTGCTTGTATGGCCTTCTCAGGGGATGTGTTGAGGAACAGTTCTGGAATCTCTACACAGCAACACACTGAGGGGCTGGGGTCTTGATTCACATAGGGCCTTTCTGGAAGGAACTGATATTCCAGATCTGCTACCTGCCACAGGCAACCAGAAGCACCTGCCTCCTGGAGTGTGTTCTAGAGAACACTGGCTTTGGCACTGGGCATAACCTGCATGGACACCTGTCCACAGCCATACGGTGAGAGCGAGGCAGATTCCCCGGGCCAGAGCTGGGCCTGCTGGAAAGAAGCCTTTGACCCAGAAGCTGCTCAGCTGTCTGGTCCACTACTGGCCCTGCAGCACTCCCCAGCCATGCTCAGCTCTTTCTCTTCTCTTTCTATCAGCACTGCTTCCCAGTAAGAGATACCAGAGGAAGGACAGTCAATCCCCTGATAGGAAAGCAAGAACATTAGGGTCACCAGGAATTAAACAGAGGTGTGATAGCATGACCCCGTAAGGAGGCTGAAAGCAAAGAGATAGCAGCCAGAGTGAACTCAGTGCCATGCCAGCAATTCAAGGCAACGTCAAACCATGTGGTCTCAGCAGATGCCCACTCCAACATAGAGAGACAGCCAGAGAGGCTTCAGGGTTTCCTACCGAGGTTAGGGCCCTGGAAGAATGCTGGTAAAGAGCCTATCACAGAAGGACAGGGAGGGCCATTTAGTCTAGGCTTCAAATTCAGACTTTGGATATTATCTTCAACTGAGTTTATTTAGTTACTGAGATACAGTGACTGGATTGCAAGAAGAGATCCATGTTTTCATAGTCAATATTTTCGTAAGTTCTGGCTGTCTTGTGAATAGCTCAATATATTTTATTTTTTGAAATCAATTTGCTAAATGTAAACATTTAAAAATGAACCACAGAATTTATAGTACTCTTTTGATATATCTTTATGTTTTATACCTGGAGTTTTAACAAAATCGAAGTAGCCTTAGTCTCTCTTGAACTCTTGAACTCTGAGAGATCCTGGTTTGTCCTCCCTCTCACCCTCCCAAAATAAATTAGACATTTTTCATTTTATTCAAAATTAAGGCAATGCCTAACTGACACTTAGAGCTAACCGACTAATGCCTGAATTGTAGAATCTGAAAACATCAACTTGTGACCAACTTAGCAACTTAGCACAAAGCCAAATGTGTCCCCATATGGCACAACAGGAAGATCATTGGAAATTTAAAAAGACGCACCTGCTCTGGCCCTGACTTTGCCACTAACCAGGTGCGTGTCTACATGATGTTCTTATGCTTCTGTGAGCCTCCGTTTTCTCACCTATGAGACATCACAGGGGAGAATTGAATTAATCATGTCAAATGCCCTGCACAGGACTTGGCCCATAGAGGCCCATTTTCCTCTCTTTTTCTATTTTTGGGACTCACTCTTCTTTTCTGTTAAGATGTGAAAGTTTCAAACTCTAACACCTATTTTCAAAAGAAATCTAAATAGTGATTTTTGCTTTCTCTATGCCACAGATGATGTCATCGTTCTTTATTCCTTAAAGGCAGACCTTGATCTATGACATTACAGCTATGGCCCATAAAACAAATGTAGGAAGGAACCCCTCATACACAGGTGCCAAGGTGGCCAGAAGCCACTCCACCAGAAAAAAGGGTCTCATCACATTCTCCTTCTACCTGGCCTTGTCCAGCAAAATCCTGAACAATCCTCCCAGCCCAACCCAAAAGTCTCCTTCTGTCACTTGGCCTTTGATAACAACCTTTTCAGAAGCAAATGTGCCCTCTCCAGGGCACCCTTGGTCACATGCATGCTCCCTTTGGTGTAACGAGTAACTTGGAGAAGGGACTAGGTACCCTTAGGTTTCCGTGATGTCACCTTCTCTTTGTCTCCAACCTCCTGCATTGCAGACTGCTCATCCTCCTGCATTTCCTCTTTGAGGTGTCTAGAGGAGACCAAGGGAAACACTGTGAGCATTTGTATTCAAGCCACACATGAGAGCCACATAGGAAACTTTAAATGCACACAATGTCACTGCTTCGTTTGGATAAACAATAAGCACGATGCAATAAACTTTCTACAACAGTAAACACATAACCTATTGATAGCAGGTTGAAGAGAAAAAAAGTTTTCTGTTTGTAGCTTCAACACTAAAGAAGCCAAGGTAAGTTATAAACTATAGCTATTTTTGAAGTATATAAGGCGTTAATTAAAAGCACTATTGAGTAAATGGCTAGAATAAATGAGACATTTCAAGTATGGAAGATATATGAGCTAAGGAGAGACAACCGAGATTGCAACGAGGGACATATATAATTTACTGACATAAAAGAGACTCACCGAATAAAGCCAAATCTTTCCACTCTTGTGTTTATAAAAGAGGGTAGAAGCCAGAAGTGGACATATGGTGTCCCTGAGGAGGAAAGAAGACAGATGCAAAATAAGTTATGTTCTTGCCACAACAGGTGATCAAGAAATTTATAAATTTTGAATTAATAACCAAGGCAACTCCAAGGCCAAAAAGAAAACTGTCACAGTATTTTGAGGGCAGTGGCAAAAGAAAAAAAGAATATCAACGCTTATGAGAAAAAGTCAAAGTTTAACACCTGGAAAAAGCATCTTTCCCTTAAACCTGGAGACTTAGCTGACTTTGTAGAAAGCGTCCCTTTGGGGATGTAGTCTTGTACCCCTTCCCCCGTTTTCTCTGGTCAGGACACCGGAGGCAACTCTTAAAGGACTTGAAGACCAGCCAAACTGTCATGTGACCACAATGAGAGGAGCAAGGAAAGGCTGAGGAGGGGGCGGGGTGACGGGGAGCCTGTCCTGGGGTTTAGAAAAGATTGAAAAGACAAACAAGAGAGAAGGGGCTGTAGGAGGAAGAGGAAGCAGCAGGACCCTTAGCAAGAACATTTTGGATTATGAAAGTGGAACACTTTGCTACTCCAGGTTCCTAGGAGTAAAGAGCACAAAATAAGGCAAAATATAGAAATATGTCCATGTTGTAAGTTATTTATATTAAAAATAATATAGGATGGGTTGGGGATAGTGGCTCACGTCTGTAATCCCAGCACTTTGGGAGACTGAAGCGGGTAGATCACTTGAGGTCAGGAGTTTGAAACCAGCCTGGCCAACATGATAAAAACCCATCTCTACTAAAAATACAAAAATTAACAGGGTGTGGTGGTACACACCTGTAATCCCAGCTACTCGGGAGGCTGAGGCAGGAGAATTGCTTGAACCTGGGAGGCAGAGGTTGCAGTGAGCCAAGATCATGCCACTGCATTCCAGCCTGGACAAGAGTGAGACTCTGTCTTAAAAAAAAAAAAAGAAAGGATCTAGAACTAGATGTACCATATGACCCAGCCATCCCATTACTGAGTATATACCCAAAGGATCATAAATTATGCTGCTACAAAGACACATGCACACGTATGTTTATTGCAGCACTATTCACAATAGCAAAGACTTGGAATCAACACAAATGTCCATCAGTGACAGATTGGATTAAGAAAATGTGACACATATACACCATGGAATACTATGCAGCCATAAAAAAAGATGAGTTTGTGTCCTTTGTAGGGACATGGATGCAGCTGGAAACCATCATTCTCAGCAAACTATCACAAGAACAGAAAACCAAACACCGCATGTTCTCACTCATAGGTGGGAACTGAACAATGAGATCACTTGGACTCAGGAAGGGGAACATCACACACCGGGGCCTATCATGGGGAGGGGGGAGGGGGCAGGGATTGCATTGGGAGTTATACCTGATGTAAATGACGAGTTGATGGGTGCAGCACACCAACATGGCACAAGTATACATATGTAACAAACCTGCACGTTATGCACATGTACCCTACAACTTAAAGTATAATAATAATAAATAAATTAAAAAAAAAAAAGAAAAAAATAATATGTTTAGATCAATTGATGAATCGAAACACATACCGCAACCATTTTAGGTAACATTTTATAGATATTTCCTAAAAACAAAACAAAAAACAAAAACAACAACTAAGGCTGCCTGAGCGCTCACAAACCCTGAGCACTGTGCTGAGGGCTTGACTCATTCAATTTTCAAAGTAGCTCCATGAGCGAGGAGTTTTGTTTATCCCCTTTTACCAGATGCCAAAGAAGTTTTGCTTTTGCCAGAGCAGTCCATTACGATTTATAAGGAAATAACTCACAAATCCTCCCTCTTTGTGGCACCTGCAGGTTACTGGATATTCAGTCAAAGCCTCAAAAATGGAATGGGATCCCGGGTCTAGTCCACCTTGAGAATGGATGAACCTGGCACTGGCATGCTATGGCCACATACAGCATATGGTTATGTGCAGGAGAGGGAGAGAGAGAGGTTATGCCCACTTGAGTACTTCGGGCAAAACCAGCACCCACTTGAAGCAGAGGGAGGAAAAAGGGACACTTACGCTTATGTGTCCCTTGTTGCTACTTGAATGGCTGACTGCACTGAGGCAGCAGCGATGCATGGGCCCTTCCAGCCTTCCATAGGAGCTCCCCATCTGGCCATTCGTGGAATCACCTGAGAAACTTTGCAAGCCGATTCTGGTGCCCTAGTGTAGACCCTCAGAAAGACCCAGGCAGAAGGGCCAGGCCTGAGGACACTATAACCTGAAGGATACCCTGGTGTGATTCTGACACTTGGCCATGTGTGTGAACACAAACCCAGTTCTGGGGATAAGTTGAGAATAATGTTGATGTCTCTGAATTTTTCTTTTTCATGTTTTCTTCAAGTTAGCATGAAAAATAGTTAACAAAGAGAGAGGTAACAACTGACATCTCTCAGCTGCTTAGTTTGCTCCGGGCACTGAGCTAAGGACTTACTGTGAATTACCTCATTTAATCACGGTGATAAATTTATGAGGTACTACAATTATTATCCCTCTTGTACCAATGACAAAACTAGGGCTTAGAGCAGTTAAGGAATTTGGCCAAGGTTAAGCATTAATTAGATTCAAAATATCCAAGGGAGTAAAACTAAAACCCAAAAGGGGTCTAGTAAAGTATTTATGAAATTGAGACGGACTCTTCACCACTCTTGGTTTTTGAGGCACATTCCTGAGCTCTAGTTATTTAATGTAACCTAAATGTGAAGGTCCTCATTTGTAAAGTGGGTGCAGACTGACCTCATTCCCTGGAATAGGCTTGCCTCCTTGAGGCAATTCAGAGATGAGGAGGATGTTTAGAAGGCATTTCTGCAAAATCCTGGTGTGAAGTCAAGTAAGCTGAATCTGAGAACAACCTTGGTTTGAATTTAAGCAAAAGAAGCAAACCACTGATATTCTTTGGAAGACCTGCTAAATAACCACACTTTGGAAATGTTGATCTGACGATTTTTAAAAAGCGTAACATAGCCAATCCCTAGTTGACCAAGTGCATGTTTATCCCATTAGAATCAAGTGGGTTCTAAATGCTTGAAAACAAATATTTCCTGAGAACAGTCCTTGGGGAGAGTTATTTTGGCAATGGAAAGATTTCCGAATGTAACCCCAAATCTGTAGAACTATAAACAAATCATACCATAATGCCATCAAGACTTTTTTTGGTAGAAGTTCAATAAATGCTGTTTACTGAGGGTCAAATTCCCAAGCACTGACAAATGTAACAGTGACCCCTCAATTACAATGCCCTCTCATCCAACAGATGATAAGCCGGTGGCTAGGAAAGCCAGCCATCCGCCAATGAATGGTCCTGGCCACTTGAGAATAGTCATTGAATGCTTATAATAGCCCACTACAGAGAGCAGGGAGGAATCTAGAATTCATAGGAAGTTTCCTAGGGATAGCTCAATCCTTTAGGAAGGTGAACTAGTCAAATACAAACTAAAATCATAAATAATGATGTTTTGGTTTGGCTATGGTATAACAGAAGACTTTCCGGAGTTTTTCACAGCCTGTAAATATTGACTGATCCCATAAAGTCCAAGGATTTTTCACAAGGAACAAGTCCAAGAATGACTCCCCTAATTATGGTAGTTATTTTTATGTAAATAAAATAAGCACACGTTCATTCGTTCTCAACTTACCAACAGAAATGCCATGGACACAATATTAGAAATGGTATAATTTTTGCAGTGTTCTGGTGGAGAAACGTGACTTTTGGAATCACGCAAACATAACCTGTTTTTTAAGTTCTGGATTCTCCCTCTTAAAATGTGTAAGTTTATGCATCTTACTTCTCTAACCATCGGTCACTTTCTCTGTGAAAATGGAGGCAATGGTACACAGTATTGGAGGGCTCTGGTTGAGGGGATGGCTGAGTCATGGCTAAGCACTGCCTGTCAAGCTCAATGTGATGCTCAGTGAACACCAGTTGCTTTCTGTGACTTCCTGAAATGCTTCATCTTCCATTTTAACAACACCACTGTCTACCATCACAGCTAGATACATCTGAGATAGTCAGCAAAAAGAACTGCATTTGTTTCAGAAACTTCAGAATTATGGAAATAATAATATACCTAACTGGAGTGACGAATTTGAACTGGGCCTGAGCAAGAAATTCTCCTGCAGAAGCTTCCCATCTCCATTTTTCTCCCCTCTCAAATTACTCAAAAGATTTGGTTTTGATTAAAATATAACATTTGAAATTTTTCTTTAACATTTAATGATAAAAGAAATGGCTGATGTTCAGTCATTTTTAAGTATTTTTGGGATATATATATATATATATATTTCAAGTGTTTTTAAATGGGTGTGATACATTTTGTTTCCTCACAACAAATTTTAACGTGTGTTATTCAACTTTGCTTTCACAATTCATCTTCTTCTGAAAAAGAAAATCTTAAAAAGTTTCCTTAGGACTAAGACAAGACAGGGAAAACTTTCACTCTAGGAAAATAATATCAGATTTGACATAAATTAGATGCTTGCCAGTAACTAAACCACACCTGTCAAATAAGATGTTAAAGTATGAAATAGAATATTAGCAAAAGTTGATTTTGCTAGTGATGGAGTATTGGATTTAACTGTGTTGCAACCAAAGGGAAGGAGAATTTGAAGGCAGATCTGTCTCAGTTGAAGAAGCAAATATTCATACAATAAAGAGATTAACCACCAGAGTTTTCACTGTACTTTCTCTCCCAAGTAACTTTTGGAATTAAGGAAAAGAATATAGCTAATATCTCTGAAAAAAAAAATTGCATTACTCTTACAATGCTTTTACTTAGCAATATCTTCAAAAGTATAGAGTGCAAAAGAAGAAAAAATACAAGTACAAATAAAAACAAGAAAGCAATCACAACACGATGGGATAAGGGATTCTATAACTGCATTGGTGCACTGTGGGATTAGCTAGGAGGGCACCTAACGCAAAGCAAAGTGGAACTTGAACATTCGAGATCTTTTCCAAACGTGCATTTTATTGCTCCTCAATTTGTGCTTAGTTCTCCCTGGACGTACACACCAGTGTTTCTCAAGCTTTTTTATTTTTTGAGACGTAGTCTCTCTCTGTCACCTTGGAGTGGGCTGGAGTACAGTGGCATGATCACAGCTTACTGCAGCCTCGAACTCTTAGGCTCAATGATCTTCCCATCTATAGGTGTGTGGCCCATCTAATATATATATATATATATATGTTTTGTAGAGATGGGGTCCTGGGCTCAAGTCATTCTGCCTACTTATCCTCCCAAAGTACTGGGATTACAAGCATGAGCCACCATATATGGCCATGTTTCTCAAGCTTTAGCAGGCATGGAATCAACTGGACATTTTGCTAATATCCACTTTCTGATTCTGTACATCTAGGGTGAAATTTGAGATTTTGCATTTCTAACCAGCTCCAGGTGATACTGAAGCTGATGGTTCCTGGACCACACTGTGAGTAGCAAGAGTATAAACAGCACTTGTGGATTATGCCTGTTATTACAGCCTCTTCTAGAATTGTCCCTAGAGCTCCAAATAGCAAATAAGACTTTCTCAAACACAGGCAGGCCCATGTTTGTAAATAAGTCTTAATAATATTAACATTGGGGGAAAATGTGCTATTCACTTATCTTTTTCTAGTACCTACAGATGTATAACCCTCAAATGTAGAAGGAAAGTTGGTCAAGTGAATTAGATTATTTTTACCAGGACTTTTAAGTCCTCTGAGTTTTCACTCCAAGGCAGATGTATGATGACTGGCATTATTTTTCTAGGCAGATTTCCCTTTTTGTGTTGGGACAACAAGCCAGATTTGCTTTTAAAAATTAGGTAAAAGCTAAAGTAAATGTCAACTTTAAGAAAACATTTGGATTTGCTGATATGAAGCCCTCATACCCCTTTGGAAGAAAGTATATAAATACATAACAACATTTTCTAAAAGCAATCTGGTAATATGTCATACATGCCATAAGGAATTTTTACCCTTTTACTATAGCAACGTGTACTAAAGAAATCCCAAAATATAGGGGAAAGTTTTCCACACAAAGATGTTCATCACAATGACATTACTCATAGCAGAAATTTGGAAACATCCTAAAGTTCTAAACATCATGCAGTGATTAAGTAAATCACACAATGACTCAAAGGGATATTATTTGGTTTCTGAAAAGTATTGTTAAAGTAGTTCTTGAAACACGTAAAATATACTTCATGTTACACAAAATTAGTAAAATGCAGTATCATATTGAGAATTTTTACAATATGAAAAGAGAAAAATGCACATGTATAGAGATATATGTTATATGTGATGTGTGCACAACCCAGAGAGTGCTGATCATATAGCAATTTATGTGGATGGTGCTTCCTTGGATCACAGTGTGCAACTTGCACAACTGAGTATGTCGGCCCCGTTTCTAACCTACAGATCAAGAATCAAGAATGAGTACACTAGATATCAGCAATCTTTGGAGGATGATATATGTTTTAATATTTTCCTAATTTTTCCAAGTTGTTTAATAATAATCATGCCCACTTTCATAAGTAGAAGCAATGAAAATAATTGTATTAAAATTTGAAGAAATGGCTGGGCACAATGGCTCACGCCTGTAATCCCAGCACTTTGGGAAGACGAGGCAGGTGGATCTCTTGAGGTCAGGCATTTCAGACCAGCCTGGCCAGCATGGTGAAACCCCGTCTCTACTAAAAATACAAAATAGCTGTGTGTGGTGGCATGTGCCTGTAATCCCAGCTACTGGGGAGGCTGAAGCAGGAGAATCACTTGAGCTTGGGAGGCGGAGGTTGCAGTGAGCCAAGATCACACCACTGCACTCCAGCCTGGGTGACAGAGTGAAACTCAGTCACCAAAAAAAAAAAAAAAAAAAAATTGAAAAAGCAGATCCGTTTGTTCTCCCATTATTAGACCTCTATCTCAAAGTATATCAATATGAATTCTGTAAGTCTTACAATAATAATGTTTTATTTTAATTTAAGCAGATTA
Organism: Mandrillus leucophaeus; assembly: GCF_000951045.1. Lineage (NCBI taxonomy): Eukaryota > Metazoa > Chordata > Mammalia > Primates > Cercopithecidae > Mandrillus > Mandrillus leucophaeus. The sequence continues at coordinate 1,154,469 of NW_012105054.1, read as the reverse complement.
GAGGAGTTTTTCCCTCTTTGATTTCCCTAAAGACATATGACACAGGACTGAATTTCTCTTTGGATCATAGTCAAACAAATCTTTACTGAGTGCCAGGCACAGGGTTTACATGGCTGATTTCATGTAATCTCAACATTGTACTATAGATAGTATTACTATCACCAGTTCACACACTGGAAAGAAAAAAAAGATACCCACTGATTAAACCATTCTTTCTTGGCTTTTCCAATTTACTTCCTTCTGAATATTGGTGGGTAGGAAGCTGCAGTAAAAGAATGAGAGTGGGGAAAGGTGGGCTAAGAAATCTCATTTGTCAAGTAAGTAAATAAGACCCTCCTATGCAAGGGGGGCAAAGCAGTTGTTTAGAAGAAACTTCAGCTGAAGAGAGCCTGATACTGACTTTGTTGAGAGAGCCTGATGTTGACATTGTTGAGAGAGCTGGACTAGAAGACAGAAGAGATGGCTGAAATCCCACTTCACTTCTTACTAGCTAGGAGATCTTGGACAAGCCCTTAATCCTTCCGTACCTCAATGCCCTTACAAAGTTATTTAGAAGCTCAAAGGAAAGAATATAAGCACATATGAGATCACGGTAAGTGGCAAAGGGAAGTGCTGGTGATTGCCTCTCCTCTTCTATATATCTTGGACACGCCACAAATATCCTACTTATCTTACCAGAAGTCTAAAATTCAGGACTTAGTGGCAATTAAAGGTCTAGTATGAATATCTATGGTTAACAGCCTTCAAAAAGGCCACACAAAAACATGGACGGGGTAAGTTCTCTGAGGGAAAGAACATCAGTAGAAGGGCTGAGACCAAGAACAGTGCGTTCCTTGGGGAGCATTCTTCCCGAGAAGGGCTTTGGTGGAGTAACTGTGGACTGGGAAGAAATGTGTTATATTTCCAGGATTTTAGGAAACCTGTCCAAGGAAGAACCAAGAAAGAGGGCTAAATGCAAATCAAAGAGGGGGAAAGCCCTAGAATCAGGAGACCTGGAGACTAGTTCATCTCTACCCACTACTATAGTGCAGGACTCTGGGCCAATTATTCTGCTGATCCAGACCCCATTTTCCATATCTGCAGAACAGACCAAGTCATCTGTACACTCAGTTTTAGTTTCACAGCTTTGTTATGTCTGCCTTTCCGTAATTTTTGGTGTCCAATAGTGTTATAAGAAGATCAATAAAAAATGTCTGAGGCATGGTTGGGAGAGTTCCCACACAGCCTGTGGCAGCTTCCTAACCCCGGTGATGTTTCTACCAGTAGTTTGTTGTATGGGAAAAGCTATGAATTCATTTTCCTCCTGTACAATATTTTAAGGATCCAATAATCTCTAGGGGTCAGCAGATCCACTAACTTTAAGCTAATATTAGTCTGTGATTTTGGGCAAGATGCAGGCCATTGTTCATAGAGCGAGCTAATGCAGTAGGGCGGGGAGACAGATGTTCCAGGTCCTTATACAGAGGCATCCATTAAGGGGTAATGACAAAAGAAAGCAGTCAAGATCAAGGATGGATTTGCATACAGTGGAGTAGCACTGCGCATATAGGCAGGAAGGAACCAAGGGAAGTGCTTTCAGAAAAGAAAAGGTGCAAGACTGGAAGCTTACTGAGGAAAGAAATGCTTCTTCTTCTTCTTTATTTTTTATTATGGCTTCCCAGGACCAGAGAGTCTACAGTGTCACAGACACACATAAACAATGCAAACAATATGAATACTTGTGCAGTGAATGAAGAGGGTCGAGAGGACACCTTAAGTATTGAGTGGAAGCATGGCTTCTTAAAAAAGTAGAATCTTATCTTAAAATTGATAGATATGGAAACAGAAATAAGAAGTAGGAGAAATAAGGAGGAAAATAATAAGAACATCTTATATGATCAGACCAGGTAGGTAACCACAATAAGTTCCCTAAGAGCAGAAAGACGATAGGATGGGAAGTCACAGTAGGCCCCTCATTTTCCTTTTCTTGTCAATTATTTAGACGTTTATCTCTTTACTGCTCAGAGGAGACAAACATCTTCGGGTGAAGAAAAGATAATCAAATTCCCAAGAGATAACTGTGCTCATGCTGCCTCCATCAGAACAGATAGATCTGGACCTTCACTGATCTCAGTTTCATCATCCAGTCTTCACTGGTCGGCTTGAGCCCTGATATTGGAAGGATTTCGGAAAGTGAAGAATCAGAGAAGAATGTGAGCAGAGAATATTTCCAGAGGATTCCTTGTGCCATGGAAACTTTGAAGTGAGTCCACTTTTTTCCATCTCAAAAACCAGGTAATGAATGCCTCAGTCAGCTAGCTCATGAATGATCTCATCCATATCAGTCCATAGTTTCTTAATAGATTCCGGCAAGAGGAATCTCTTCTAACTTAAGATGCTTATTTTCAACTTACTTTTATGTTTAGAATATTGCGATAAAATTTTACCATTCTTTCATTCTTGAAAAATTAAACAAAATGTTCTTTGAGAAAAACTTCCCTAAGAATTTTTTCTTTTGTAGTATCTTTTGATAAACCTTATCATATCATACTGTTTGAAAAGACTTAAATACATCTTTTTTTCTTTAAATTTAGGGTTTGTAAACCTGAATTTAATCTCAAATTCAACTTCAAAACTCAGCACATTCTTTTTTTTTTTTATCGGCACATCAATGATACGTAAAATTTAAAATTCAGTTTTATTTTCTTTTTTTTGTGAAATATGCTCTTAAGAAACAAACAAAAAAAAAATTCACTCAATTAAGTCCATAGTTCTGCCCTTCTAATTTCTAAATTTGGTTGCCAGTTTTAAGAGAATTTGCATACTGTTGAATAAATGCCACTGAAAGAGGAAAGTGGTTTAGTAAAACTACTTATATGCAGCTCCCCTCCTAAAGTGCCCTGTGAATAGCTTTTATTAAGCAAGATTAAAATTGCTCATTATCCCAAAATAACTTCAGTGCATGTGATGTTATAAAAAAAGCATACACCGTAATCAGTTTGACATTTTTGGAATTTCGAAAGGTAATTAGGCTCTCCTTCTTGAAAAAAAAAAAAAAAAAAAATCTGCTATTGTGAGCATTTCCAGTGAAGCATAGTCCTCTTTTTCATAGATCTTTAGCTTGCATGAGCTTCTCTCTAAAGTGACTGATGTTAGTACATGATCAAATACAGGGGAATTTGCCTTTAAAGGACAGATTGATGATACAAGCTAGAAAGATGTTTGAGGATAGGTACTTGGGAAATTTGTTGTAGGTGCCATTCACTGGTCTATCCCAATGTGTTGTGTTTTGATGCTGGGCTTTCAAGTCCAGCATCCCTGGAATTAAATCTAGTCCACGTACCAGGATGAGGAAAACTGGAATTAAATCTAGTCCACAAACTAGGATATGACCTCAGGAAAACTACTCTGCTTCTCACATCTTGGTTTTCTCCTCTATACAAGAAGGATGAAAACTAGCAGGACCATATGTCCCAGTTTGCCCTTGAGAATCTATTTATGCATGTTATCAGGTCTAATTATTAATAATGAGTCCTTTCAGCTTTCAAAAGTGTCCCAGTTTGCATGACAGATTATAAACTAACTCTAAGACAAACCTTAGTAGTGTTCTTAGGAAGATTCCCTGCTTCCAATTTCTGGCACATCATTAGCATCAAACATATCCTTTAAATAGAGTCCTCTTGTGCTGGTCTCCCAAACTGATGGAGAGAACTAAGCAGATCTTCCATACAAAGGCCCAGCATATGGTATATATTAAGTACTTAATAAATATTAGTTACTATTAATTTGCCACGTGTGTATTTCATGATATTTTACCTACCCTGACAATACCTGTGTGTATGGAGTTCAGACCTATCTAGAAAGTTGGAATTTGTCAAAAAGGCTTAAAGATGGAACTACTGGTCGTTTTCTAGATGACTGATCCAGGAATTCCTAGCTCCACTTGGTCCAGGACAGATACACAGACTTCTTTAGCTGGAGAGAGTCTGTGTTCATAGCCTGAACAAAATCTTCAAAGGTACCTTGGATCTACAAAAAGGAAAGAAACACTGATCTTCTCAGTGTCTCTTTAAGGAACCCAATAGGTGAGGTGTCTGGGCCTGACTCAGAGGATCAGTCAGGGGAAGAAAAAGAGAAAAGCCCATTTCTTTGAATTTTAACCTAGGTGTTCTTCTCACTCTGCATCATTAAGAGAGATAATTTTATGTGTCTTTAAATAACAAAAAAGGAAAGATTGCACTTTGGAAATACAACAGCCAGGCCAGGTGCAGCAGCTCATGCCTGCAATCCCAGCACTTTGGACAGTCGAGACAGCAGGATCGCTTGAGCCCAGATGTTCGAAACCAGCCTGGGCAACATAGTGAGACTGTCTCTGCCAAAAATACATAAATAATGCTACCTTCAGACTTCTGGTTTCCAGTCCAGCATGTAAGAACCCTTCACGTTTTTGTGGATTTTACCTACAGGAGCATGACAAGATTCTCACAGTGACTATCAGAGAAAAATCTCCTCCTGCTTCTAGCATAGGGCAGAGAAAAGGAACCACTGAAATATGCCAGAGCATTCTGTTCTTAACAAGGCCTGCCCTTAAGAGAAACTTTTTTTTACCAGAGCCTACAGGAGTAGGATTTTATCAGAGCCTAACAGACCTGCGGAAGGGAAGTGCCTAACTCCAGCCCACTCTAGAAATCCTGTTCCACATCAAGGGAAGGAGAGGAAACAGAGGCACTCGTGAAGTTCCCGGTTCTGAGGCAAAGGCTCACTCAAAGACTGAGACACACTCATGGGGCTATCTAGCATCCTTCCCCACCCACACAGCTCACCACCACATGACTAGCAGCCTATTGACAGCACTTCCTTTTACCCAACACTATGTTTATCAAGAGAAAACTAGAAGGGAGACTAAAAGGCATAAAACAGCTTGAAGAGGCTGAGCAAGCTTAAGGACCAGACTCAGATATGGCAGAGATGTTGGAATTATCAGACAAGAAATTTAACAGAACTATGATTAATATCCTAAGTTCTCTAAAAGATAAAGAAGATCTCATGCAAAAATAGATGGGCATCATAAACGGAGGGATGCAAATTCTAAGAAAAAAATCAAAAGTCAATGCTAGAGATCAAAAACCCTGTAACAGAAATAAGGAATATCTTTAATGGACTTATTATTGGACTTAACATGGCTAAGGAAAGAATCTTGGAAGGTAAATATATGACAAGAGAAACTTCCAAAACTCAATAGGAAAGAGAAAAAAGAATGAAAAAAGGGAAATTACCCTGTAACAGAAACGAAGAATGCTTTTGATGGGCTCATCAGTAGACTAGACACAACTGAGAAAAGAAAATCTGAGACTGATGCTAGGTCAATAAGATAATTCCAAACAGAAAAGCAAATAAAAAATTACTGAAAAAAAGCAATACAATATCCAAGAACTGTGGGACAACAAAAAAAGGCATAATTACACATAATGGTACTACCAGAAGGTGAAGAGAGAAAGGAACAAAAATACTTGAAGAAATATTTAAATCATTTAATTTCACACACCGAACCACACATTCAGGAAGCTCAGAAAATACACACACACACACACACACACACACACACACACACACGTATATGTATACGGTGGCTCATGCAGCAGTGGAAGATTGCTTGAACCCAGGAGTTCAAGACTAGCCTGGGCAATATAGTGAGACCCCCCATCTCTAAATAAAATTTGAAAAATTAACCAAGGGTGGTGGCATGCACCTGTAGTCCCAGCTACTTGGAAGGCTGAGGTGGGAGGATCACTTGAGCTCAGGAGGTAGAGGATGCAGTGAGCTGTGATAACTGTACTCCAGCCTAGGTGGCAGAGTAAGATCCTGTTTCAACACATAAACAAAAACAAAAACTACACCTAGACGTATCATTGTCAAACTGAAAAAGAGAAAAGAAAATTAAAAATCTGGAGAGTAGCGAAAGTGGGGGATAAAACCTTACCTCCAGACAAACAAATAGAAGAATTACATCTAATGTCGCCTAAGAAACTATGCAAATAAAAGGAGAATGCTGTGAAATATTTAAAATGTTGTAAGGAATAATACTTACCTAGATTTCTGTCCCCTACTATAGTAATCAAGTATGATATTGGTGAAAGAATAAATAGATCAATGGAACAGAAGAGAGGGTACAGAAATACACCCATATAAATATAGCCACCTGATCTTTGACAAAGAAGTAAATGTAACACAATGGGGAAAAGATAGTGTTTTCAACAAAAGGTACTGGAACATCTGGACATCTACATTAAAAAAATTAGTCCTATATCATTTACAAAAAAAATTAACTCAACATAGATCATAGATCTAAACATGAAATGCAAAACTATAAAATTCACAGAATGTAACATAGGAAGAAATCTAGGTGACCTTGGGAACAATGACTTTTCATCTACAACACCAAAGGCATAATCCATTAAAGAAATAACTCATAAGCTAGACTTTATTAAGATTAAAAACTTCTGCTTTGCAAAATACACTGTCAAGAGAATGTGAAGACAAGCATAGAACGGGAAAAATACTTGCAAAAAACATATCTGGAACAGAATGGTAACTCAAAATATACAAAGAACTCGTAAACTAAGCAATAAAGGAAATGAATGACCTGATTAAAAATGTGCAAAAGATCTGAACAGACACCTTACCAAAGAAGATTATAAATGGTAAATAAGCATATGAAAAGATTCTCAACATCATATGTCAATATGGAATTACTAAAACAGTGAGATAGCACTACACACCTATTAAATGGCCGAAATCCAAAACATTGATAACACCAAATGCTGCAGAAGATGTGGAGCAACAGGAACTCTTGTTCATTACTGGTGAGGATAAAAAATGATACATCCACTTTGGAAGACAGTTTAGCAGTTTCTTACAAAACTAAACATAATCTTACCATATGATCCAGCAATCGCTCTCCTTGGTCTTTATCCAAATGAGTTGAAAACTTATGTCCACACAAAAACCTGCACACAAATATGTATAGCAGCTTTACTCATAATTGCCAAAACATGGAAGCAACCAAGTTATTCTTCAGCAGGTGAATGGATAAATAAACTGTGGCACATATCTACAAATGGGATATTATTCTACAATAAAAACAAATTGAGCTATCAAGTCATCAAAATACATACAGGAAACTTAAATACATGTTGCTAAGTGAGGAGAAGCCAATCTGAAATGGCTACATACTGTGTAATTCCAATGATATGACATTCTGGGAAAGGCAAAATTATGGAGACAGTAAAAGAATCAGTGGTTTCCAGGGGTTAGTCGGGAGGGAGAAATAAATAGGCAAAGCAGAGAAAATATTTAGGGCAGTGATCCTATTTTGTAGGACACTACAATGGTAGCTATACGTCATTATGCAATTGTTAAAACCCATAGAATGTACAACACTAAGCATGAACCCTAATGTAAACTATAAACTTTGGGGTAATAATGAAGTATCAGTGGATTATAGCAAATATACTACTCTGTATCAAGATTTTGATGGTGGAGGAAGTTGTTTCTACATCAGGGAAGGGGATATATGGGAAATCTCTGTACCTTCTGATCAATTCTTCTGTGAACCTAAAACTGCTCTAAAAAAAATAGTTTGCTTAAAAATAATACCACATTCATTTTAGAATACTTGGCTTCCACCAAAATTGCTTGTCAGTTTAGTTCAGATGTTAAGGATACTCCAGACATGGATTTTGAGACTTAACTGACTTCTTTGGAAACACTGGCAAGAGTCTTCCAGAATCTGACAATAAATGAACCTTTTTCTTTCTTTCTCAGTGCTATGTCCAAAAAAAAAAAAAAAAGACTTTCTGTGTTTCCAAGAGTACGTTAATGCTATCTAAGTGAGAGCCATCTAAACCAGAAATGTCTTTTAGTAGGTTGATGTATGAAATAATCAACTCTGTGAAGGAGGTGTGGTCATTTCCATGCGATGAAGAACTTTTTAAAAAAAATATATTACCTCTATCAATCTCTGTTCTGGCAGGAAATAGATAGAAAACTACATAGGATATTTGAGGAGAGTTCATTAAGAGAGCGATCTACAGCTAGAGGTGATGGCGGAATTTTCAGAAAGTAACCAGGCTGGTGCTGTGCCATGGGAGCTGGTGTTGCTCTGCCAGGAATGGCTCCAGGAAGTGGTGTGGAGGAGGAGCTCTGTGGGGAGGACACCTGACAGGACCTGTAGCCTCCTGTACAGGGATGTGGTCACCTCTCCACATCCTGGCCAAGAGGTCGCTCCAGTAATCAATACACTGACCTCACTGTTCTCCTGCCAGTGTCTTCTATTGGCTAAACCCAACCAGAAACCGTAGGCAAGGGTCAGGGTTTGGAAACCTAGTGGAGTGCATCTGCAAAGAAAAGCAAAGATTATCCAGCAATTTTACCAATTTGTCTTACTCTCTTTTCACCACTCCCCTTTTTCTTTTTATGAGAAAATTAGCAAAGTCATGAGGCACCCATTGTCTCAAAGGGCAGTGGTACTATAAGAATCCAGGGATCGAAATGTAAGCTTTTTTAGTTTGGGTTTTCCCATGTTAAGATCTCCAGATAAGAAACACTAATCAGTTGGGGAGCCAGCTTTTCCCTTATACCCAAGACTAGATAAAAATTTCTAGAATGAAGCTAGAGAGAATATAGAATCCTTAAATTAGGTTTGGAGTTTTAATTGCAGAAACATTCTGCTTCCTCTTTTCTGAATAGGCAAAACCCTGAGCTCCTTGCACCCAGCATAGAGAGAAAAATGCATATGTGGCTGCCAATGCAGAGGATTCTGAGGCCCCTTGGGCTCCAGAGTTGCAATGGGAATGTCAACATTTCTCCCAGATTGAAAGTCGTGCAGAGAGCTGATACATCTAGAGGGTCCTCATGGTGGGGAAGATGCTGTGTGGACCTGCCTGGAGCAGCATCCACAGACGAGGCAGGAATGAGGCATCTCAGTGCATGTCACCATGGAGGGAGGACAGCCATCTCCTCTCTCCTTAAGCCCTCAAATCCCTAATCTCTTACTCTTCCATGGAGACATCATGCTGTGGAGAGATGGCAGGCCACACTTGAATTGCATGATGGTCAGTTCCTGTCCATAGCGGAAGAGGGACTTGAAATGCAAATCAAGCTCATTGCAGAAAAGCAGTCATCTTCTTTCAATAACTCAGTTTGTAGTCTAAGATTCTTAACTGATATAGTCATTTGTATGAATCAGGAGATTGAGGAGTTAAGTAATTTTCCTCTGTTGGAGGAAACTAACTTTTCCCAAGTGTCTTCCATGAAAAGAATGCTGTTCGGTGATTTTGTGAGCTGTTCGTATGAAGTAGGGGTGCAGTACTCTTAAGGTAGGGCTATTAGGTGAGTGTTAGGTGAGAAAGCTAAACTGTGGCTACATGATGGAAGGTATTGGTATGTTAAAGTACCATTGGGTGTATTCATTTGCTGTATCTGCTGTAACAGATTACCACAAACCTAGTGGCTTAAAACAATACAAATCTATTATCTTACAGCTCTGAAGGTCAGATGTCTAAAATGGTCTTCACTGAGCCAAAACTAAGGCTTTAATTTTGTTCACAGAACTTTGCTCCTTTGAAAGATCTCAGGGAAAATCTGTGTCCTTGCCTTTTCCAGATTCTAAACCTGCATTTCTTGCATTCCTTGATTTGTGGCCACTTCCTTTATCTTCAAAGTCTGCAATGTGGCATCTTCAGATTTCTTTCCACTGCCATGACCACGTTGTCTTTTCCTCAAACTCTGACATCTCCTGATTTCCTGTAGTGCAGACCCTGTGATTACAATAGCTTACCCAGATAATCCTGGATAATCTCCCCATTTCAAAATCCTTGACTTGATCACATCTGCAGCATTCCTTTTATTATATAAGGAAACAGTCACAGGCTCCAGGGATTAGAGCTTGAACATCTTTGGGACTATTATTCAGCTTACCATGTGGGTGAATACAATATTGGGAGATGTACAAACCTAGGTATGTATCTTGGATTAACTAGTTAACTTGAGAAGGTTACTTAGCTTCTCTGAGCCTCATAGGGTATGTGGGGGTGTTTTAAAGAACATCATGAAATATATTTCTACTCAACATGGCAGTGTGCCAATAGCCCTTAATTTAGACTCTGTGAGGATCACAGCAAACTTTTTGCCAAAATGTGAGTGAGGCTCAGAACAGCAGTGTGGGACTTGTCCTACCACCTGAAATGCAGCAATTCCGTTGTCCTAAAACAGGTAAGAGACTCTCCTTCTTAACTCTCTGATCCATACAGACCCAGAGTTCATCTGTTCCAAATAGAAATTTCAATCCTTCCTCCCAAAGAAAATGATAGAAAGTAGGACTCTGTGGATGAACTGGAGCTGCAACCAAATAAAATCATGTAGAGGACACAGAAAAAGTAGGGGAATGACAGGAACAGACTGTGCTAAGAAGGTTAATCTTGTAGCCACCGGAAGGAGATGGAGAGCAGTGGTGATGTTGGAGAGACTAGATGAAGTCAAGTAGTAAGCTACTGGAATCAGACAGGGTTCTCCAGAGAAAAGACACATATACAGGCACACACAGGCACCCACCCACGTATATAATAAGAGATTATATATATAAAGAAATTTATTTCAAGGAATTGGCTTACACAATTGTAGGGTATGGCAAGCCTGAAATTTGTAGGGGAGCTGGCAGGCTCGAAACTTTCGGGCTGGAGCTGAGGCTGCCGTCTTGAGGCAGAATTTCTTCTTCAAGGAAACCTCAGTTTGGCTCCTAAAGACTTTGAACTGATAGTTGGATGGTGAATAGTTGAATAGATGGATGAGCCCCACCCAGATGATTGAAGATAATCTCCTTTCCTTAAAGTCAGCTGATTGAAGATGTTAACTGCATCTACAAAATACCTTCAGAGCAACACCTAGATTCACGTTTAACAAAATAATTGGGTACGATAGTCTGCCAAGTTGCACATAAAACCAACCATCATACTATTGTGATTTTGCTCAGAAAAGCAGTAATGCAGATGTCAACTAAGATAGTGAGAACTCTAATGGAAGTGAGAAGGTGGTGTATGACAGAGACCTGGCAGGATTTGACCAGAGGCCTCACTGCTAGATGTGAGGAAGTAGCAGACTGTAAGATTGCATGGCTCCGGGCCTGCGGGCAGCACGCACAAATAGGGACGTAGCAGGAAGAAAGGGTTTGAAAGACCGTGAGTTGCGTTTGTGAAAAATTGAATGGAGACACCAGCAGGAGCCCAGATGTAGCCGTGTAACTACAAAGCCAGGAAGGGACTGGGAATTTCAAGTTTGGAATCCTCCACCTGGAGGTGTTGGCTGAAGCTCCAGGAAATCGAGAGGAGGAAAGCTTGGGGAATTCTCCCATTGAAGGGCAGGGTCAGGACAGGCAGTAAAAGCATATAATTCAGAGCACAATGATTGATGAGCAGTGTCCAATCTCTCCTGTTACCCTTCACTCCCTGACACTCATGTGTTTTCCATAATTGATTTTTGCCGAAATATATATAGACATATATGCTCACGCTAATACAGCCCTCACCAGTAGATCTACATAATACGCTTCAAATTTCAAAGCTGGATTTTTTTCAGCTCCTTTTTGAAAAATATAAAGAGACTGGACCAGAACAATGTGGATTCTTAGGACTGTAAAACTGATCATTGAAAATCTCTGGTTCTGAGATAATAAAACTGAAACCCAGAAGGCTAAATCTCTTGTATACGTTTATGAAGCTGGTCAGTTACAATGGATACTAAAACCAAAGTCCGACACTCAGTCCTGACACTTTTTCTCTGCCCTAAACATTGCTTTCACATACACCACAAATTGCCAATTGTAGACACAGCCAAAAACCTCCAGCACAGTGTATTATCATTCAGAAAATTAGATGCTAATGCTCTCAAGAATCTCATTCAACAGGCGATACTTTTATTTATTTATTTTTTTAAGTAACAGTCTATGTGAGTATTATAATTAGCTAATGAGTCTGAGCCTGTAATTCCCCTGTCAGGCCTTCAGGCTGAACTGTTTTGTGTTTTCAAGTCTTATCACACAGACTTGTTCTGCAGGAATTCTATGTTTAATGAAGTAATGAGTTTTCACTTTTATGTAAGGAAAGCAGATTGATTTCCACCTCTCTCAGCAGCCCAGAAATAGATGCATAATGCCAGGTGGGGCAGAGACAGTGCATAGGATGGAGACCTCTAAGGCACCTCCATCAATGTCCACATCCCCCTGGTCTATTGCCTGATATTCTTCAGTTCCATTCCATCCACTTCTCTCGTTGTCATGGCTTTATCCTTCCTATAGGCCAAGATAATCTCTCCTCATGTTGCAAAATGACCATGGCCAATGTGACCGCCTTTTCACCTTCACTGTAACCACGGTAGCCACAGTGTTAAATGTTACTTGAGTCCTATGCTCCCAGAGAACAGACATAGTTAAGAAATCCCCTCAGCTTTTCATTTCCCAAAATCCACCCACTGTCTTGTGTTCTAGGAAATCTTGAAGGACCACTTTAGCCAGCATATTTCAAAGTAAGCCTGGTCTTCATCCTCCTTCAAGGCTCCCAAAGTGGATGACTCCCTGTATCCTTGCCTCTATAAAATCCCAGGCCTTCTTCCTTTTTTTGAGAAGTCCTTCCTTAGTGAACATTCTCTATATTGCAATAGCCCAAATAAAATAATCTCCCTAATTGTCCAGTGCATTTTTTCTTTCACAGTGGCTACAGGTAAGGAAAAGCATAATGTCACACAAAGATACGTAACTGTGAAAGTGAGTCTCCTCCTGAATGCTGCCTTACACGTGAACATGTATTAGCAATCAGGAACAGCCAGTCCACCTGCCTGTGGGGTTGGTGGAGCCACAGGCCTCTGTCCCCAGAGTCACCTAAATTTGCCCTGATGAAAGGGTTTCCAGGAGAAAATCTGACAGAATTCTAGTGGCAGGACCTTGACCTATCAGATGAGAGAGAATCCTTAAGGAATGACAAGAACAGGGGTTCACATCAGACGGGCCCTTCGCTCAAGAGTTACAAGGCTGATATTGCTGAGGTTTACACCTCTCAAGAAAGCAGACATTTCTAACCAGCCCATCTATTTGGAAAGCAACTCAATTCAAGAATGAAAATTTATGTCCAACATTCCCCTATGCAAATTACGAACTCCTCCAAGGCAGATCAAATAGTCATAGTGGAAGAGTTTGCAGGAGCTGGTTAGTGTCTCTCAAATGTTAACTAATTGCCTCACCCTGCCTCCATGAGTGTGAGTGTGCATTCCTGGGTAGGGTATTCCAACCATCAGGCTAACCACACTAATAGATTAACAGACACGTATAGCTCATGCAAAAGGTCAGAACTTAAGCATTTTCAAGTAATTCCAGACAGCATAACAACCTACGGAAACGTTCTGAGATCTTACTTCCAGGATTGTACAGCTTGAAGTCATTCTCCACACTGTAGCCAGTTATTTTTCTTTTTTCCTTTTTATTAATTGACAAATAAAAATTGTATATATTTGTAGTGTACGTGATGTTTTGATACATATTGACATTGGAATGCTATAATAAATCTAGCTAATGAGCTTTACCTCACATACTTATGACTTTTTGTTCATGAGAACACTTAAAATCTGCTTTCTTAGCAATTTTCAAATGTACAATATATTGTTTATTAACCCTTGTCACCATGATGTTCCATGGGTGATCTCCTGAGCTTATTCCTCCTGTCTAACTGAAATTTTTGTAATTTTTCTAAATCATACATCTAATCAGTCATTCACTCGGAATCTTTCAGGGATTCTTAATTAATCTGATGCTATATTCCAGACTGCATAAATGCCCCTAAGGTCCTACAATGGTAGTCTCTATTTATCTTTCCAAGCTAATCTCTGACCACCTCCCATTTCTGGGTCTCTCTCTACATTGTCATAACTCCCCAGTCCTCCAAACTCCACCAGTCTCCCGTCCACCCACCCATGCTCTGCAGGCATGTTGCTGCTTGCCTTCAGATCCTCCTGCTGAGCTCCATAACGCAGCAGGTTTCTGGCCCCATGTCCCCCAACAACTGCGGTTTCCCGGAGAGCTTCCCACTGGATTTGGCCAGGGAGAATTTGCTGGGAGTTGAGAGACAATGAGGCAGGGAGAAGCTGAGGGCTTTCTCCTTCTGTTCCTGCTTTGGAAGCCAGGTCTGGCAGAAGATGCCTCTTCTTTAGCTCCTACAGGACGGGCCCATTTAGGCTCCAGGCTCCTTCCAAGGACTCCGGCCTTGACCTCTAGTCACTCTGCTTTTTCCCTTTTAGGTGGCTTCCTGCTGCTACTGGCTTCTCATCCTCTCCCACCTCCTAGGAAACTAATTCCCCACATTAAATTTCCTCTTCTAATACACACAAATGAACAAATATTTTCCGTGTGCCTTATTGGCTTTGAGCAAGTGCCTGATGATATGATTTGGTTCTTTGAACAGCATAGCAAAATGTCTGCCATGCAAGACTTGGGTGTAAATAAGACATAGCTCATGGGTCTCCAACAATGTGGTTATTCCCATCTATAGGTTACCTCTTTGCTATGATCTGAGCATTTGTGTCCCTCCAAATTCATATGTTGATACCTAATCCCTATTGTGAGGGTATTTAGATAAGGGGAGTTTGGGGGTTGATTAAGTCATGAGGGAGGAGCTCTCATGAATGGGTTTAGTGCTGTATAAAAGAGTCCCAGCAAGATCTTTCAATCCTTCTACTATGTGAGGACACAGAGAAGTTGCTCTATGAACCAGGAAGGGAGACCTCACTGGGTACTGAATCTGCTTGTGCCTTGACCTTGGACTTTCCAGCCTTCAGAACCATGAAAAATGAACTTCTGTTATTTAGAAGCTCTTTAGTTTATGGGATTTTGTTATAACAGCCCCAACAGACCGAGACATCCTTCCATGGGCCCAACCATGCTGAACATCCTTTAGTTACTCAAACATGCACTGGTTTCTATTGCCATCTGCTTCTTTCCATCTCCAATGCTACCGCCCTGGTCCAGGTCACCATCATTTCTCTTTGTATTTACCTTACTAGTCTCCTTAATGACCTCCCTCCCTGTGCCTTCCCTGCTCCCCACACATTATTCAAAATGGTAAAATCACTGTCCTGCTGAAATCCCTTTGATAAATTCACTCTGAACTCAGAACAAAATCTCAACCGCATAACCTGGTCTAGTGCTTGGGCTCTGCTCAGACTCTGACCTCACTTTCTATTGTGATCCTTAGGGCTCCGTGGGTCCTGCGGCTGCCTGTAAAGCCCCTCTCCCCGCAAGTGTTGATGAATGGCTCCTTCACGCAACTGAAGTCTCAGCTCAATGTCA
>NW_012105054.1:1127146-1139055 GCF_000951045.1 Mandrillus leucophaeus | reverse complement strand
ATTTTCAAGTAATTCCAGACAGCATAACAACCTACGGAAACGTTCTGAGATCTTACTTCCAGGATTGTACAGCTTGAAGTCATTCTCCACACTGTAGCCAGTTATTTTTCTTTTTTCCTTTTTATTAATTGACAAATAAAAATTGTATATATTTGTAGTGTACGTGATGTTTTGATACATATTGACATTGGAATGCTATAATAAATCTAGCTAATGAGCTTTACCTCACATACTTATGACTTTTTGTTCATGAGAACACTTAAAATCTGCTTTCTTAGCAATTTTCAAATGTACAATATATTGTTTATTAACCCTTGTCACCATGATGTTCCATGGGTGATCTCCTGAGCTTATTCCTCCTGTCTAACTGAAATTTTTGTAATTTTTCTAAATCATACATCTAATCAGTCATTCACTCGGAATCTTTCAGGGATTCTTAATTAATCTGATGCTATATTCCAGACTGCATAAATGCCCCTAAGGTCCTACAATGGTAGTCTCTATTTATCTTTCCAAGCTAATCTCTGACCACCTCCCATTTCTGGGTCTCTCTCTACATTGTCATAACTCCCCAGTCCTCCAAACTCCACCAGTCTCCCGTCCACCCACCCATGCTCTGCAGGCATGTTGCTGCTTGCCTTCAGATCCTCCTGCTGAGCTCCATAACGCAGCAGGTTTCTGGCCCCATGTCCCCCAACAACTGCGGTTTCCCGGAGAGCTTCCCACTGGATTTGGCCAGGGAGAATTTGCTGGGAGTTGAGAGACAATGAGGCAGGGAGAAGCTGAGGGCTTTCTCCTTCTGTTCCTGCTTTGGAAGCCAGGTCTGGCAGAAGATGCCTCTTCTTTAGCTCCTACAGGACGGGCCCATTTAGGCTCCAGGCTCCTTCCAAGGACTCCGGCCTTGACCTCTAGTCACTCTGCTTTTTCCCTTTTAGGTGGCTTCCTGCTGCTACTGGCTTCTCATCCTCTCCCACCTCCTAGGAAACTAATTCCCCACATTAAATTTCCTCTTCTAATACACACAAATGAACAAATATTTTCCGTGTGCCTTATTGGCTTTGAGCAAGTGCCTGATGATATGATTTGGTTCTTTGAACAGCATAGCAAAATGTCTGCCATGCAAGACTTGGGTGTAAATAAGACATAGCTCATGGGTCTCCAACAATGTGGTTATTCCCATCTATAGGTTACCTCTTTGCTATGATCTGAGCATTTGTGTCCCTCCAAATTCATATGTTGATACCTAATCCCTATTGTGAGGGTATTTAGATAAGGGGAGTTTGGGGGTTGATTAAGTCATGAGGGAGGAGCTCTCATGAATGGGTTTAGTGCTGTATAAAAGAGTCCCAGCAAGATCTTTCAATCCTTCTACTATGTGAGGACACAGAGAAGTTGCTCTATGAACCAGGAAGGGAGACCTCACTGGGTACTGAATCTGCTTGTGCCTTGACCTTGGACTTTCCAGCCTTCAGAACCATGAAAAATGAACTTCTGTTATTTAGAAGCTCTTTAGTTTATGGGATTTTGTTATAACAGCCCCAACAGACCGAGACATCCTTCCATGGGCCCAACCATGCTGAACATCCTTTAGTTACTCAAACATGCACTGGTTTCTATTGCCATCTGCTTCTTTCCATCTCCAATGCTACCGCCCTGGTCCAGGTCACCATCATTTCTCTTTGTATTTACCTTACTAGTCTCCTTAATGACCTCCCTCCCTGTGCCTTCCCTGCTCCCCACACATTATTCAAAATGGTAAAATCACTGTCCTGCTGAAATCCCTTTGATAAATTCACTCTGAACTCAGAACAAAATCTCAACCGCATAACCTGGTCTAGTGCTTGGGCTCTGCTCAGACTCTGACCTCACTTTCTATTGTGATCCTTAGGGCTCCGTGGGTCCTGCGGCTGCCTGTAAAGCCCCTCTCCCCGCAAGTGTTGATGAATGGCTCCTTCACGCAACTGAAGTCTCAGCTCAATGTCATCTCCTCTAAGCATTCTTCTCTGATCGCCCAATGAGAGCAGCTTCCCTCCAGGTACCTGGAACTGCTCCTTGTTGTTTTCACAGCACTTATCATCATCAGGCAAAAGGGTTTTTGTAAACACTAAAATGTGAGCTCCAAACATATCTCAGCTACCTAATCCATCTCTGTATCTCTAGCTGGCAGACCCATCCCTGACTCACAGTTGGGACTCCACAGATACATGTTGAACACATGAGTGAATGGAGTGCCAGGCAATGTAAAGAAATCTTTACAGAGATGAGCTCATCATCATCTTTACAGTAACCCAGTGAAGTAGGTGTCCCCTCTGCTCATTTTCAAGAGAGTAAATAGATGGTCCCTGCCATGGGCCTAGTGAGGGGTGAACCCAAGCAGTCTAGTCATAGAGTCAGTGTATGACCTGAAGGTACATCGCCTTGCTTTTCATCACAATACAGAGTCTTGGACAATATTTCAAATGATGATGAGTAATAAAAGTATGTATTAGAAGTTAACATATTCTACTAGCGCAACTAACTCAACCAAGATTACAACCAGGTGATGAGAACATGTGTCTACCCAGACAATTTTGAACATGACTTCGCAGTGCTACTGTGTTCCAACCCTCTCCTTCCTCTGGGGGCTAGGAGGTTTCTTTCTACAGTCTTTGCAAGGGATACTCCAATTTTAGAGAAGTAAAAAATGTGAAGAAAAAACATTTTAGGGGTAAGGAAATATAGAAATTGAAAAAAATACTTGGTAAAATATAAAGTTCAATAAAAGATAAAGAATCCAAAACATTACTAAAAATAACAATTCAAGGCTGCACATGGTGGCTCACGCCTGTAATCTCAGCACTTTGGGAGGCCAGGGTGGGCAGATCACCTGAGGTCAGGAGTTCGAGACTAGCCTGGCCAACATGGCAAAACCCCGTCTCTACTGAAAACACAAAAATTAGCTGGGTGTGGTAGCAGGCATCTGTAACCCCAGCTACTCAGGAGACTGAGGCAAGAGAATCGCTCAATTCCAAGGGAATAGGTTGCAGTGAGCTAAGATTGTGCCACTGCACTCCAGCCTGGGTGACAGAGTGAGATTCCATCTCAAACAAATAAATAAATTAATAAATAAAATAAAAAATAAAAACAACAATTCTGGTAAGATAATACATTTCAATTATTATTATATGATACCACATTATTGTCAGCCTATGTATTCTGACTTTATTGAAAGGGTAAGATATGAGGCAGTAATATCTGAAATAAAACACTTACTGTCTTAGCCCCTGACCATCTTATGGCAATTCACAGAGTCATACATTTTCTATAAAATCACAACTCTTCAGTCACATTCCTAAAAAAAAATTAACTAATCCTCATTTTCCTAATTCCCCTCTACTTGATCTCCACCACTACCTAATTGTAATACCTGTCTCCTTTCCTCAAACTTGCTTTGAATTAGATACATTGCCAATCATCCATAAATGACAAGAAGAGTTCAAGAATTGAAGTAAAGCTATATTGGGAAGAAAATAATATCTTCTCCTTTAAAAGCATCATATAGGTTTTTGGAAATGGCCCTAAAGATATTTCATAACATAGATTACTGTCAACAATCACCACAGAAAGAATCTTAATTTTCTTCATCTTTAATCTTTTTTTTCTTTTCTTTTCTTTCTTTTTTTTTTTTTTTTTTTGAGATGTAATCTCACTCGTCACTCAGGCTAGAGTACAGTGGCAGATCTCAAGTCACTGCAACCTCTGCCTCCCAGGTTCAAGCGATTCTCCTGCCTCAGCCTCCCAAGTAGCTGAGGTTACAGGTGTGTGCCACTAGGCCCAGCCAATTTATGTATTTTTAGTAGAGATGGGGTTTTGCCGTGTTAGCCAGACTGGTCTTGAACTCCTGACCTCAGGTGATCCACCCCCCTCAGCCTCCCAAAGTGTTGGGATTACAGGCATGAGCCACCATGCCCGGCTCCATCTTTAATCTTTATGGAAATACTTTTTCTCACTATTTCTCCACACACACACCTATTGCCCAGTGAAAATGGCTCACAATGAGCTATCAGAAGACACAACAATCTAGAAATACAGTCCCTGCCAAATAATTACCCCTCACCCAGACAGTGATAAAAATTACCATTGAAATACTTAATTCACATAAGAATCATCATAGTGGAAAATAGGTAGGTTTCTCTGTCACTGCTTTTCTCTGTTGAAAACATTGTACATTAATGTTTCTGTCGGCATGTGCCTTAATATTTAAAACTCTTAACACAAATGGCAAGCAGAGAAACTAAGTAGTTTATGTGCTCAGACCACTGTGATGCTCCAAGATGGGTGGTTTAGGTCAATTTTCTCGGCTGTATAATGGAAAATACCACAAGCAGGCTCAGCTTCAATGAATTTGTCCACTGGTCACAGTTAAATAGATGACATTGACCTTACTCCCTTGGGCATGCTCCTCCCCAGGATACCTGTCTTACTTTCTCACATGGCTATTGTCTTTCCACTGCCACCGACTTTTCTAGAAAGCAAGTTGCCAACTTATTTCATTAGGATATAATTTTTTTAATTTAATTTTAATATTTCCTATAAGACAGATTCACTAATAATCCCCCCCATAATTACCTGTGACCTCAAAAGCTCCCCTAGATATGGGATGTCACCATTAGGCTCTTCTTTTGCTAGCGGGGATAGAAATGGAGGTGAAAAGTGCAGCAGGAAGACATTCAGGAAGCTTCTAGGCTCCACTCTATGCAAATTTGAAAGCAAAAAGTTTAACAGTCAGTTCCTTGAGCAAACAATTAATTTATCTTCCCTTCATCATTCTTAGATTGTCAGGATTTACCTGATTTAAACTTATCTTCTCTGCTTCAGCAAGCCAGTGAGTCGTATTTATAAGGATAAAGTTACAGAGATGCATAGATACTAGTTGTGTGTATGTGCGTGTGTGCGTGGTGAGGCATACACAAGGGCTTCATTGTCTAAAAGTATGTTTTAGAAAAACACACGATAAAACAGTGTCCTGTGTCTAGAATGAGTAATTCACATCCTTAAACAAAACAAAACATACACATTTGTCAATACCACTGAGTGGGAGACACTGAAGTGAACACAAAACAAATCAGTTTCTGTGAAGAACACAGGTTAATGTCTGTAAAGACCAAGTGATTGATTTAGGAGGGAGAAAAGGTAGTTAATTTTTATTACACTTCTGGTAAAATAAAAAACCCAAAGCTAACAAAAGATAGTCACAATCCTATGATAATTAGTGCATCCGAGAGATGGTGTCAAAGGGTTTGCTGATACTGAGTAAAACCCATCTCTCAAGAACAACGCCACTGGGTCTATTCTCTAGTGAGAGAGGTTGGAGGTCAACTTCAGGTATTTCAAGAAAAAACGTGTCATTTCATCATTAAAGTCTCTGTCTTCAAATGGCTTTTATACTTTCAAAACCATTTAAAATGTAAAATTCGTAAACAATTTTCTCCAAAATTATGGGTCAATTTAAAAAAAAATTTTTTTAAGTGCAGTTTGCATGTCAATAGTTACATATAAATGAAAGAGAACAATGAACCAATGCAATTTTGCTAAATTTAACTTACGCTTTTTAAAGCTATAAGCACCACTTGTAGAGAAGAGAATGACATCCCCTATGATTGAACCACTCAAGTAAAATATGAGGGGTGGAGACAAAGTTCCCTTGGGACTACATTTTCCAAATTTTATTTGATCTTCTCTAAACAACAACAATAGCAACAACAAAATGGTACTTTTTACAACCATTTTCTCATTTAATTCTTGCCTACACCTTCAGGCAGTTATTTGTTATTCTTACTTTATAGATGGGGAAACTGATCATTAAACAACTTCTGCATTTTCCCAAATCACAATGCTAATAAAATCCTTGTGGTTTTGCAGTTACATCACCTGTATATTCACTTATATTGTGCCAAAATGACCTGCTGACATTCCTTGCCATACGCTTATATATTTTTGTACTCTACTTTATTCCACAAAGTTGAGGAAGATAATTGAAAATCTTGCAGGAAAGAAATTCCTATAACATTCCATTTTTCCTCTCTTCGGTGCTTTCTGGAAACATCTATTCAACAGAGTGGGGGATTGTTGTAGAAATATGGAGTTCACGGTGACTCAATTTGTTCTCTTCTTTTGCTACTCCCAAATAGAATTTCAGATATAGGGCAACTATTCAAGGCTAACAAAAGGGCAGAGCTGGCCAAGCTGATTTCTTAATTCTACATAATGACAAAGCAGTGGTAGAACGTGTTAATTAAGTCAAAAGTATTAATAAAATCTGTCTTCCATGGACTTTTCTCAAAGAATGCATCTACCGTTGAGCCACCCACTGTCCTGAGCAGCCTTTTTCATCTACTCTGTGGACTTTGCTTCAAGAAATACAGTCTGCCTAGAGATTCTGAAGTTGTTTTTGTATCTACAGAATGCTCAGCATCACTTAAGACCAGGAGAACGACTTGAACTCCAACTACTAGACTGCTGAAGTTACTCCATACTGACCTGGCAAAAATAAGGTAAAAGGCAGAGCCCTTGCAGCCTAGTTGAACAATTTCTGTACAAGTGACAGGTGAGTGTATGTGTGTGTCTGTGTGTGTGTGTGTGCGCTATTCTAGGACCCATTTGTTCTATCACTCTGCTCCTATTGTAGTTACTTATTTATTTTTAATTTATCTGTTGAATTTTAAAATCAGTCATCCACTGAGTTATTAACACCAGAAGGTAGAAATTATTTCATGTTTATCTCTGCATCTTCAGGCTTAATATGAGACCAGCGTTCAATAAACGTTTGTTGGAAGGAAAAAGAGAACTAGAAAGAAGGTAAAGAAAAGAAATTGTTAGGAAATACATATTAATGACAGAAGATGACAAAGTCTGTGATAAAGAACTGTTTGAAAATTACAATATAGAAATTTCTAAAGTTATTTTTTGATGCGTGGTATAAATATTGCATCACTTCATGCTTCAATAGTATTGGGTATGAGATAGAGTTTATTGATTTATTTATTCCAGATAGAAAGGTCCACACTGTCCCAGGCACCATTGCAAGCACTGGGGACAGAATGAGGGAGCAAAACAGCTAGGTCCCTGCTATGACTGGAACTTAGAATTTACTGAAAGGACATAATCAATAAGGAAACATACCAATAGACAATGGTGATGAGTGTGCCAAGAAGAATGCAAAGGCAATGATATAAAGGGCAACTGTAGTTAATGGTGGATGTGGGGAGGTGAAGAGGTGGGGGCTACTGTAGATTGGGTCACCAGGAAGGTCTGGGGAGTTAGTATCTTTGGAACAGAATGATAAGCAGAGAACATGCAATCCCAGAGCTATTTGGGAGAGGAGATTTATAGGAAAAAAAGAAAGGCTCTGAGGTGTAGAGTTGAGGGCACCAGAGTAGGGCAAGAGTGCCTGGGGCAATGTGGGTGAAAGAGAAGATTAATTAGAGATAGGGTCAGGTCATAAGGGTCATGGAGGCTGTGGTAAAACATTTGGAGGTTCATATTCACCTTAATATTCTTTCTCATATAATTATTATTTCTCTGATCTTATGAGAAATTTTCCTTTCACATTCACAACATTCATTTCCAAGTTTCTCTTACTCTAACTCTTGGAGATATCTCTGGAACAACCCTTTTGTTGAGATTCTTGATGGACACACCAAATACTCCAGTAGGTGTTATCCTGCCCCCACAATTGGAGTATTCCATCTTTGAGTGTCACCCAGTAACTCTAAGCATCTTGACATGTCTACAGCTATGCACACATGAAACTGCTGCTCCTAAAGGATAAATTACTATGCAGTCACACACTTCTCTAGATAGTATTTAATGGAAATTGTTGTTGAAATAAACACATACTAAATGCATAAAAGACTGATGGAAATTACTGTAAAGCAAGTACCTAGCTCCCCTAGTAGCAACAGGAAAACGTTATGCATGGAAGTTGAGACTTCTCAATTTATTTGGAAAATGATTTTCTATGGGATGTTGAAATAGCAACAGAACCACTTGGAGAAACTGTAAAGAGATTGACATATTATAAGAATAAAGCCTATTTGATTAAAAAAAATTTAAATGCCCATTTCAAGTATCTGGCTGAAAAACTCTTGAGACGGCGAATTATGCAGGAATGCTTTTAGCTACTGTCCGTTCAGCCAGACTCCTCTGAGCTGCTTTCTCCAGGAGAGCTTCTTTGTTGGCTGCTGTGACCTGCTCATTACATGGACTCTATTTGGAAGCTTGGCTGGGGTAGTCATCA
Source organism: Mandrillus leucophaeus (assembly GCF_000951045.1). Lineage (NCBI taxonomy): Eukaryota > Metazoa > Chordata > Mammalia > Primates > Cercopithecidae > Mandrillus > Mandrillus leucophaeus. Next base: position 1,130,777 of record NW_012105054.1, on the reverse strand, counting down.
CGAATAATAATGACAAGGAGCACAATGGCCAGTTGGAAGAGTCAGGAAGGAGATGGAAATGGAAAATGGGAAGGTACAAATGGTCAGGTTTCTTCCACCAGTGGACCCCAGTAGGTAGCGTGGCAGATGTGTGAAGGCCACATTCAAAAACTAGAGAGTGGATGAGGCTTTCATGAGAGCTGTGTTGTTTTATTTAAAAAAATCTTGAGTTCTATTTCTTATTATATAGTTAATAGACATGCATGCATTATGGAACATAGGTGTTTTGTTTTGTTTTGTTTTGCCATTGCTGTTTTACAGAATTAGGATCACGCTGCATACGGAACTCTACTTTATCACCTAATAATTTAATATAATAATTTACTCTATGTAATTAAATATTGACCTATATTGTCTTAGTGATTTTATGGAATTGTAGACATTTATTTATCCAATTGGTTTTTGCTAAATAATTAGATTTCTTTTCAAATTTTACTATTATGCATTATGCTAAGTTAAGAATCTTTGCACACATGTCAGATCATTCCACTAAAACCAACTTTCCAGGTGTTAAATTTCTTGTGAGGGTACAGTATTGGCCCATTTTGAGAATTGTATTTCTGGATACATACATAAATAATATATAAATATATTCTAAATACATAAAAATACACAAATTATAAATACATAAATCTAAACATATACATTCTCAATACCTAATTCTAAATAGACACATAAAATTTAAATATCTAAATTCTAAATGCATAAATCAAGTAAACCTTGATTGTTTATACAAACAATATTTTAGGCTGAAGAATAGGCAAATAAACCCCAAAAGTATATAGAAGGAACAGGGGCACAAGACAGCCTGGGCCCCGCTCTGGTGGGGCTGACTCATCAATCAAATGATGGCCATTATCAGCAAGGAAACACACCAACAAAAATGACATCAGGTGGTTCTAGGTGTCCTGAAGGCAATAAAAATGAGAATATTGTCAAATAAATCTCTAGATTGGATATACCAACAAACATTTATACTAGGTGCAGACAAAGGTGCCTATTTCCTCACACCTTTGCCCAAACTTTAGATGATCGCATTTAAAATATTCACTTATTATTTTAACTTACATTTCTTTGATCATTAATGAGGTCACTTAAATATATATATAACTGCTTGTGTTTCTTTTATTGTCAATTACCTGGTTATATCCTTGAATAGTTTTCTATTGTGCTGATCGCCTTTTCATATTGATTAAAAGCTTGTTATTATGCTGCAAATATATTAATGATTGTCTTTTGGATTTTGATGGTGCTATTTGGTATGCAAAAATTATATTTAGGAGGTCAGGCGGTGGCTCATGCCTGTAATCCCAGCACTTTGGAAGGCTGAGGCAGGTGGATCACTTGAGGTCAGGAGTAGGAGGCCAGTCTGGCCAACATGGCAAAACCCCAGTCTCTACTAAAAATACAAAAATTAGTCAGGCATGGTGGCACACACCTGTAATCCCAGCTACTCAGGAGGCTGAGGCATGAGAATTGCTTGAACCCAGGAGACGTAGGTCACGGTGAGCTGAGATCGTGTCACTGCACTCTAGCCTGGGCAACAGAACGAAACTCTGTCTCAAAAAAAAAAAAAAAAAAATCATATTTAGGTAACTAAATCCATCAATTGTTTTTCTTTTAAAGAAGTTTTCTAATTTTATTTTTTTCTAAAACAAGTCCTAGTTGAATCCAAGATAACACATGTAGGTTTCTAAGTCATCTCTCAGTTATCTTACAGTTCTATGTCCTGTATTTAACTCTTTCATTCAGTTTTATCGTAATGCTCTTATTTTACTATTTCCCAAACAGATAGCGCCATTGACTTTGAATATTTTCCTGCTGCTTTGAAGCACCTTCATCCTATTTTACGTCTGTATATGTGTTCATCCCAGGATGTTCCATGTTGCTTTACTGATTTGTCTTTCCATCCTTCAGGCAGAACCATGCCTTAGTCCAGTCTTGGTTTAGTCTAGTAGTATCTGTTTGAGTAAATACAGATACAATAGTATCTGTTTGAGTAAAAAGACCCATTTGCTAGAAATGGGTCTTTTAAACTGACCCCCTTATCTCCTATCTTTCTCTGCCTTCTAATCTGATGAATGAATTGTGAAATGCTCATTGACTTGTTTAGAGAGGGAGAGATGGAGAGACTGTGAGAAGAAAAGCAAATGAACTTTTTTTTTAATACTTTCTTGCATCATGCTGCGTACAGTAAATGTCTTTAATCTTCACAACAACAAAGATAAATATTAGCATCACTATTTCGTAGATAAAGAAATTGTCTCTCAGAGAGGTGATTAAATTGTCCAAGATCACGCAGGAATGAAAGGAGGAATTAAGATTCAAACTCAAATCTATCTGACTTCGACTTACAACACAGGGAACCCATGTTCTTGGGTGCTGGTCCACGAAGGACTGTGGAGACAGAGGCTTTACCAGCGCTAGTGCCACTGTGAGGGAGAGAGCACTGAGCCAGGCAGTGCCTCTGGCTGCTGCTTACCCTTGCTATGCTAGTACCTTGCCACTGTTTGTACAAAGACAGGATGTGCACCCACATGGTAAAATTAGAGGTCATTTTCAGCAGCGCCCACTGCCCTGTCCTCTTCCCAACTACATATTTTCCTCGTAAGTCAGCCATAGTCTTAGAAACTTCCTACAGTGCTTCCCAGAACTTCCTTCATATTTAGGTTCTGTCTCTGGAAATACCCTGGTTTAGCTGGCGAGGAGGTAGGGCCGCAGGAAAAATGTAGCCCTTGCTGTATGGCCTTGGGTAGTCTATTTTGTATCCCTAAGCTTCTATTCTTTTCACTAATAAATTAAGGGTAAGAATAATTGCACTTATCGGCTGGGTGCAGTGGCTCACGCCTGTAATCCCAACATTTGGGAAGCTGAGACGGGAGGATCACCTGAGGTCAGGAGTTTGAGACCGGCCTGGCCAACATGGTTGAGGCAGGTGGATCACTTGAGGTCAGGAGTAGGACCAGTCTGGCCAACATGGTAAAACCCTGTCTCTACTAAAAATACAAAACTTAGCCAGGTGTGGTGGCACATGCCTGTAATCCCAATTATTGTGGAGGCTGAGACAGGAGAATCGCTTGAACCTGGGAGGCAGAGGTTGCAGTGAGCTGAGATGATGCCATTGCACTCCAGCCTGGGCAACAAGAGCAAAACTCTGTCTCAAAAAAAATTAATAATAATAATAATGATCGTACTTATCTTGTGATAATAAAATAAATTCTAAAATAAAGTACTTGGAACATGCCTAACCTAAAGGTTATAATATGTGTGAATGATTGTCACCATCATTATTCTTTTTCATTGTTATGATGAAAACTGAGAGCAAGTCTATGAAGAAATGGAGATAATGTTAGTTAGAGGAATGGATTAGTTCACGGAAGCGTAAAAATAAAATGCAGTTAGTAAAGCTTTAAAGAACAGATCTAAATTAAGTGTTGAGGGCCCAAGATGACAGACTAGGAGAGAAAGTGGGAGAAATTGGACACCTGAAGCTAGGTAAAGTCTTCTCTCTCCAATTTCCCCAGGCCTGGTATCTGTCAAAAGGAGGAAAGGTTTTCATCACCTTCAAAGAGACCTAGCATCTTCCCTCCCA
>NW_012105054.1:1117198-1127096 GCF_000951045.1 Mandrillus leucophaeus | reverse complement strand
AAAAAAAAAAAAAAAAAAATCATATTTAGGTAACTAAATCCATCAATTGTTTTTCTTTTAAAGAAGTTTTCTAATTTTATTTTTTTCTAAAACAAGTCCTAGTTGAATCCAAGATAACACATGTAGGTTTCTAAGTCATCTCTCAGTTATCTTACAGTTCTATGTCCTGTATTTAACTCTTTCATTCAGTTTTATCGTAATGCTCTTATTTTACTATTTCCCAAACAGATAGCGCCATTGACTTTGAATATTTTCCTGCTGCTTTGAAGCACCTTCATCCTATTTTACGTCTGTATATGTGTTCATCCCAGGATGTTCCATGTTGCTTTACTGATTTGTCTTTCCATCCTTCAGGCAGAACCATGCCTTAGTCCAGTCTTGGTTTAGTCTAGTAGTATCTGTTTGAGTAAATACAGATACAATAGTATCTGTTTGAGTAAAAAGACCCATTTGCTAGAAATGGGTCTTTTAAACTGACCCCCTTATCTCCTATCTTTCTCTGCCTTCTAATCTGATGAATGAATTGTGAAATGCTCATTGACTTGTTTAGAGAGGGAGAGATGGAGAGACTGTGAGAAGAAAAGCAAATGAACTTTTTTTTTAATACTTTCTTGCATCATGCTGCGTACAGTAAATGTCTTTAATCTTCACAACAACAAAGATAAATATTAGCATCACTATTTCGTAGATAAAGAAATTGTCTCTCAGAGAGGTGATTAAATTGTCCAAGATCACGCAGGAATGAAAGGAGGAATTAAGATTCAAACTCAAATCTATCTGACTTCGACTTACAACACAGGGAACCCATGTTCTTGGGTGCTGGTCCACGAAGGACTGTGGAGACAGAGGCTTTACCAGCGCTAGTGCCACTGTGAGGGAGAGAGCACTGAGCCAGGCAGTGCCTCTGGCTGCTGCTTACCCTTGCTATGCTAGTACCTTGCCACTGTTTGTACAAAGACAGGATGTGCACCCACATGGTAAAATTAGAGGTCATTTTCAGCAGCGCCCACTGCCCTGTCCTCTTCCCAACTACATATTTTCCTCGTAAGTCAGCCATAGTCTTAGAAACTTCCTACAGTGCTTCCCAGAACTTCCTTCATATTTAGGTTCTGTCTCTGGAAATACCCTGGTTTAGCTGGCGAGGAGGTAGGGCCGCAGGAAAAATGTAGCCCTTGCTGTATGGCCTTGGGTAGTCTATTTTGTATCCCTAAGCTTCTATTCTTTTCACTAATAAATTAAGGGTAAGAATAATTGCACTTATCGGCTGGGTGCAGTGGCTCACGCCTGTAATCCCAACATTTGGGAAGCTGAGACGGGAGGATCACCTGAGGTCAGGAGTTTGAGACCGGCCTGGCCAACATGGTTGAGGCAGGTGGATCACTTGAGGTCAGGAGTAGGACCAGTCTGGCCAACATGGTAAAACCCTGTCTCTACTAAAAATACAAAACTTAGCCAGGTGTGGTGGCACATGCCTGTAATCCCAATTATTGTGGAGGCTGAGACAGGAGAATCGCTTGAACCTGGGAGGCAGAGGTTGCAGTGAGCTGAGATGATGCCATTGCACTCCAGCCTGGGCAACAAGAGCAAAACTCTGTCTCAAAAAAAATTAATAATAATAATAATGATCGTACTTATCTTGTGATAATAAAATAAATTCTAAAATAAAGTACTTGGAACATGCCTAACCTAAAGGTTATAATATGTGTGAATGATTGTCACCATCATTATTCTTTTTCATTGTTATGATGAAAACTGAGAGCAAGTCTATGAAGAAATGGAGATAATGTTAGTTAGAGGAATGGATTAGTTCACGGAAGCGTAAAAATAAAATGCAGTTAGTAAAGCTTTAAAGAACAGATCTAAATTAAGTGTTGAGGGCCCAAGATGACAGACTAGGAGAGAAAGTGGGAGAAATTGGACACCTGAAGCTAGGTAAAGTCTTCTCTCTCCAATTTCCCCAGGCCTGGTATCTGTCAAAAGGAGGAAAGGTTTTCATCACCTTCAAAGAGACCTAGCATCTTCCCTCCCAGGATTTGGTCTCATTACTGTCTGTCCTTAGGAAGGCAGATACAGGAAGCCAGTAAACAGCTGATGGGGGATCTGGGAAGCAGTCAGAAAAGGGGCAAGGGCTTGGTGTGTAGAAGGCACGAGAGACATTCTTTACACAATCATCTACGCCTCGTGCTTTTATTCAGTGAGCATTCATTAGAGACTGGGTGAAAGCTAGGGATACGCTGATGAAAAAGTTACAGAAGACCCTGTCTGTAGGAAACTTAGTAGGAAAGACTGACAAAATAGACAGGCAATTATATCCAGTGCAACAAGTACTATGTCATGGTCAGGATAGTAGAGGACTCATGCAAGGAGCACTCCCCTACATTGAAGGCCAGAGAAGGCATCAGATTCTGCGTCTGCAGGAAACCAAGATTGAGAGCCCAGGTGGGGCGCTCCATGCAGTGGATCAATCATGGGCAAAGGCTTGGGCATGGAAGTGAACAAGGCCACTGAGGGAACTGTAAATGAGCTGCAAGTCATTTATTGTGGCTGGAAACCAGCACAGGAAGAGAAAGAGTGGTAGAAGATGAGACTGAGCAAGTGAACTGGGAGCAGATGATGAAGGCTCCCATGGACCAGGCCGAAGGCTGTGGCCTGGGCACAGTGACCATCTGTACTTACTCCTTGCAAACATCCCCTGTCCTGCTGAGCGTGGATAGTAGCAGCAGGTTTGGTGCATCATTGTCGAGTTCAACTTTTTAGACCAGTATAATAGTTTAATTTTTGCTACCACATAAGTCATGTTGAAGTTCTAACATAACCTCTTGACATGTCCTAAGGAATAAGCCAGAAAGATTGAACTACAGCTAGGCTCAAAGGTAAACTTGAAGCTGGACCTAGGTGCCATCAAAAAAAGTTCTCACTGGTGTCTTGAGGTTCTATATGAGAACTGGCCAGACTTACCTTCTGATATTGCTTCAGTAAAGAGCCTCAAAACCTTTTTCCTGAAATGAGGAAATGTCAGAGATAAAAGCCAGCTCAAATTTGGCCAAGCAACACATATTACTTCCATGGCTTGTGAACATTGATCTCACTACAAAATATAATCATAATTCACCTGGGGGAATTATCGTTCAGCAGGAAGTTAAAACTGCACACGTTTTATACACACTTTTTGAAGGAGGGATGGTGAGGAGAAGAAAAGAAACAAAATAAAGGGAAAGAAAGGGAAGGAGAACGGGAGGGAAGGAAGAACGAAAAAGTGGAAAAAGAGAATCTCTGTGTGTTTGTATTAAATGATGGCCAGGTTGGAATAGCACAAGAATAACATTTGGATATTTTCTACAATCCTCAAAGAACAGAGAACACAACAGGGCATCCCTTCCCACACCCCGGGGCTTACGTGAAACTCACAAATGTCATAAGTAATCAAAGGGTCTCATTCCAAAAGACTTAAGGTGTTTTACCTACTGAAGATGAACTTGGAATATTCAGATGGATTCCTCTGTTAGATCAGTGGGGAGGATTTATTGTAGTTATTGAGGTGTCAGCTTATTTTGGAACTCACTATCCTCCACCAAATTCCTTTGAGTCAAAGGGAAGTGACACATTAACGAGAAGATGTCCTCTTGTAAATCTCTTTAAGCACAAATATGCTTTTCAAAAGGCTCATCACTCATGAACCTCTCACCATGTGGGTCAGTTAACTATTTCAAAATAAATCTAATCAAAAATGCTTATCATCCTAAAATCATCTTCTATGAGAGATGGTCACAGAAATGACTCATGTTGGACTTCTTTGATTGCAAAAAAAAAAAAAGAGAGAGAAAGAGAGACAGACTCACTAAAATTGCCTCAGAAACAAGGTGTTTCTCCTGTGGCTGTGCAGGGAAACAGGATATCAGGAAACTCACCCATGTGGAACCCAGACTTGGGAAAGCCAAGCATCTAGATTTACGGGGAAAAGGTGATTACAGGGAACTGGGACCAGATGATTCAAAGACCAGGTTAGCTCCTTCTGTCTTCTGTGGCAGGAATTTGGCGATAATTTTTCTAGAACTCTGCTGTTAGGATTCCCCTCCAAGTCCTCTCTGTATTTCCTTACTCTTGTTTCTCTGTTTCTTCTCTGGCTACCAGTATACCTCATAATTTCTTAAAAGAAAATCTGATTTGCTACTTCTATTACACAAGAGTAATATTTTTAAAGCCTCTGCCTAGAAGAAAATTATATACCTAAACACACACATATCAATTAATGAAATATCCATTGCATGTAATAATCACAGCTAAGACTTCACATGTGTAGCTTTTTTGCAAAAAATGTCATGTAGCTTCCCCCATAAAATTTTGTAGAGAATAAACAAACAATTGAGTGAATACCTTTGGAATCTTAGTGATTCTATAAATATGAAATTAAAGCTATTAACAATATTTTTCAAAAAAGAGCAAAAAGAGTGTAGACCCTATCTTCGAAGTCACTGTATGAGCCATGACAGAGGTTGGCCAAGCAGGAGCGGAGGTTGCCCTGTCCTGTTCTGCCCACTCACTAGATTGGAGAAAGCCTCACCCCTCAGCTCCCTGGGCACAGGCCACCTCAGTCCCAGCCTTAGCAATGCATAAATCCTTGCAGGATGATGAGGGCTTGACAGCCACTCCTGATACCATAAACTTTAAAATGCTGAACCTTTGAATCCCAAGGGTGTGTTATATTCCCAATAAAATCAGCACTATGCTTTAGAGGTTGTTAAATAACTGTCGCAAATGCAATTGCATTTAGGCCTAAATTGTGCTGAATAGGTTACATCCAGTATTGGAGGGGGGCTGGTTTATAGTCTCTGGGAAGCATCCCTGGAGGATGCACTAATACAGCCTTACAAGCGATAGTGAGATTTGAACTGGCCAGGAGGGAAAGGGACAGCATCCTAGGAAAAGGCATGGAAGAGGAAATAGGTCCTATGAGAAGGTTGAGTGGGTGGAGACCATTCAATACGGTGAGGTTTGAATTAAAAGTGCTTTATGCAATCACATTGGAATCTGGCAGAGTCCAAATGGTAAAGGCCATTGAAAGTCAAATGAACGAATTTAGTCTTACTATGGTAAGCAACAGAGGGCCATTCTAGATGTCTGGACAAAACATCACACCTGTGTGAAGAAATTGTTAAGTGATCTCATAGCTCTATAATAAGTGATCTCATAGCTCTATAATTTCTTGGGTAAACATCTAGAACTGGCTGAAGCCTAATGTTACTCTGACTCTCCTAAATGCAGAATCTTTTACCTGCAATCTAGGGGGACATTTATATCATTTACTGGGAAGCTCGAAACTATGAAAAAGAATCAACTCACCTAAGAACAGTTTAACTACATTTACAGTATATTGGACCATGCCTAGCACAGAGTCTTAAGCAGAGAATTCCCTTAATGTATTTCTTTTCTTGTTCTGATAGAGTATTTAGAATGCAGGAATACTTATAATCATGTCATTTGTTTGGTGTTACTAAGAAAATTTTTGCAGTGTTATATTTTTGATCATATGATAATATATATATATGTAGTAAGCTATGTTAATAGGTTGGATTTTCTTTTAATATGAAAAATTTACATTGCTATGAAGAATTTAAAGGCTGCTGAGAATGAGGAATCAGAGAAGGCCCTGGATTTTCTAGTTAGGGAAAGAATAAGATTCTTAATCTCTGCCCTTCTGATTCTAAGTCATTAGAAATTGTCAGAAAGAAAAATAAAGATTCTGAAATAAAATCACAAAAGGTATAGAGGCCTAAACAAATCTGGCCTCTGCCTGAGTCTTGTGACCTTGAGGCAGGGTAACTTCATGTTTTGAGAGTGGATTCTGAAACTGAACATGACCTGGGGACTCCTGGGGGCTGGTTTGTCCCTGAGGAAGAGGCCGTGGGAGAGAGCCTAAAGAGCTGTCATGAGGGGCCCGGGCTAGTTCGCTGTGGAGCACGCTGAGCTGAGCAGAGCTCCTGGGAGAAAGCCTCCCTGATGGCCCTCACACCTGCAAGACCACTGTGTCCTCAAGAGGGGACAACTCTGTGACTGTGGCAGCAACAGGCACCAGGAGCTCAGCCCAAACCCTTGAACTCAGAAATGTCCATCGTCAATGGCTATAACTAATAGTGGTTGAAGAATGTTGCTTCAAGTGGGAGAAAGCGTGAACGACTTCCAGATTCACCTGAGTGGCAAGAAACAACAGGGCTAGTCCCCTTGGATGTTCTTAAACACTAAGGGCATGATTACTACATAATTTGGGTGTACAGGGAAGAAGATGAGAGAATGAGAACAAATGATCTTGAATCGTTGCCAATCTGGTCAATGGGAATCCTGGTGTTTCCTCTAGTCACTATGGGAGGCCATATTTTGAACCCCATTTCATAATGTGAGGCAATCCATATGTGAGGCAGTAAATAAACATTAATGATGTGCACTAGAGCCCATTTCATTGTGTCTCAGGAGTCCTGGGAACCCAGAAAGATAAACTCACTGGAAGAATAAATAAACAAAGATTGTGATAATGTCAATAGAGTTAATTGAATAGACTATGTGATGGGAAAATAAAGTACCAACAAAGATTTGCTGAAGGTATTTCAAATTTCACTGCATTATTAGGACATCGAGAGTATTTACCCAACAGCCCTAATTATTACGAATCTGTTTCTATGCATACTTGCATATAATGCTAGAATTTTCCCAGGAGTCATATCCTTTGATTTTTTACTAATTTATAATGAATTTGAACCATTAAAAATCATTACAAATTCTTTGATTTTTACTGATGTGTGATGGGCTTGAATTTTTTAAGAGACTGCTCGGAAAAATGTATATAGATAATTATAAATTATCTAAGGGCTAATTATGCCTTTTGTGGATAGCTGCTTTCTTCTTTCCCTTCTTACATTCTTGTTGTTTACGAACTGATGCAAAGGTGAGCAATAAAATGTAGAGACCACAAAACATTAGTGCTTGAACTACAGTTTTCTAAAGATGTTGTTAATAAATCAGATTTATACCCATGCCCCACCCCTACCCCCACCCCCACTACCTGCAGAGATTAGATATTGCGACCTAGAAAACAGGGTCAGGATTCTGTGCTTTAAATACACACCCCAGGTAGATTCTGACGCAGGTGCTCCCAAGGCTGCACTTGGGAAAACACAGCAAGATTTTTGATTAAATAGCCTTAACAGCGATGCTATAAAGTATAGTGAGAAGACAAAGTAAGGGGTTACTTATCCTTATTTTTTCATAAGCATATGCTTATCTTTATTATCTCCAAAAACCAGGTAGGAAAAACTGATGCATGAAAAATGCAGGAGCCACTGAAATGACAAAGAGATGTAGGCTGAAGACTGAAACTTGAGCCTGCTCTTTCTGGGGCTTGTAACCTTACACAGTGTAAGCTTTGCACACAATAGAATGGCAAACAAGCATAGATCATCTCATTTGGTTGGATCCAATGAAGTACTTCCAATTCTGCTCCAACGGCATGTGGTAATATATTCTCAATAAAAATAACAGCCACGTATGTACTCTCTTGATGTCTATAAACCCATGTTACAGAGCATTATAACATGAGACTTTCTCTTTTAGATTTCTGGAGTACAAACAAACAGATTTGCTTAAGAATGAATGAAAAGCTGTTTAATCAGACTCCCATTCTACTCTCTACCTGGAGAGTTAGATGTCATTGTGTCCAATATGTTGGTCTAAAGTTTTGATCTTTACTTAGTGATAAATGGTTATTAGAAAGATAATAGAAACCGAGTCTTAGCATTTCTGCTTATGAATCCAGAACCTCAGTACCTTAGTGATGTCCAATACTAACTGCACTCACTTACACTCTCCTTAGTTATTTAAACACTTTCTTTGCCCACACTGCCTGAACAACATGGACATGTCGTGACAATAACTGAACCTACTGAGGGCATATAATGAGCACCTAATTCTTTAGGCAGGGCCTTTTGTATTTAGGCCAGTATTACACTGGGAAATTTTCTATCACTTTTTAGTGTTATTACTTTGGGGGAAACATGGGCTGTGTCATGAGGAGTGGGCTTCTTCTCTAATAATAAATAAATAACAAATTTTATCTATGTTTATTAATTCACAAAACTGGAAGTACAATTTTTTTTTAACTAGCTCAAACTTCTGGACCTTTCTCCCAATTTTCACTCATTCAATAACCTGGAAGAATTCCAATTCTGCAAATCAAGTTACACCATCTCTTCAAGTTAAATTTAGAGAATGAATATGAGAACATTTGTATCAGTTGCCTAATTTAAAGATGTTATAACATTTCATTTTGTTTCATTATGAAGATTTTAGTTGAATGCCTTAAAATTAGTGAAGTTAACATAGCTTGAAGTCAAGTAATATTTTACAGTGTTCATTACTTAAGTTCAATAACGTTTGGTTAGTGAACAAAAGAACTGTTAGCATGAACTAAATTTATAATGTTAAAGTAATTGGTGTAAGGTTTACAGCTTCTTTGGAAATAATGTCATTCTCCAGGTCATACAATAGAATTTTTTTTCTGGAGTCCTCTGTGTAAAAGAAAAATATGTTAGAGGGCAGAAACAACAAACTTGTATACATATTCTTTTTTTTTTTTTTTTTTTTGACGGAGTCTCTGCAGTGGTGTGATCTCAGCTCACTGCAGCCTCTGCCTTCCAGGTTCAAGTAATTCTCCTGTCTCAGCCTCCTGAATAGCTGGGACTACAGGTGTGTGCCACCACACTCGGCTACTTTTGTATTTTTAGTAGAGATGGGGTTTCATCATACTGGCCATCTAAAGCTACTGAAATACAAATAAATAAATAAATAATTTCAAAAAATGTTTAAATAAAAAATAACAATAAACTCTGACATTTTAGATGGTTAGGAGCTCCACTAAACTGACAGGCAACCACAGGTGAAGCCTAAGTGTAGTTTTACCGAGGTCATACACACATACTTGTAGTATGTCCGGATTAAAATACAATAACAAAATTAAATAAATAAAAATAAAAAGTAAAGAATCCTCCCCTGTCCTGACTCTTCACCCCTCCATACAAATGACTAAATGTTGACCATATTTTTAAATTATGTGTAAGGGAAAATGTCAGTGACAGTGAAGGCTCTTGAAGCTAATAGCGTTTAAGGATCTCTCTCATTTTCTACTTTTTCATTTTTTTACCCAGCATATTTCAAAGATAGGCTATAATACAGACTAGTGGGCATTATAGTCCTTGAGAGAATGATTCTCAGAGGCATGAGAATTGAGAACAGCTCCCATAGGTGACACATACCCAGGAAATTTTGATATACCTCCTCTCCAAATTGTTCTGTATAAATTACTGCATATATAATTCAAAATGTATTTCTGGTTTCACTAGGAAATAGAGTAAACCTCCTATAGACAAAAACACAAACAAAAAAGAACAAATGGCTGAAACCAGAGCAGATAGCTGAGAGCAGTGAGCAACAAGGAAGGGGAGGATTGTGCTGAAGGCGCTTCTCTTCATCAGACATGTGATTTCAAGACTAAGCCTTCAGCTGACCTCAAGGTAGAAAAGCTAAATCTGAATATTTCCTTCTAATAGAGACCATCTAAGGGAGCTTACAACTTAGCTTTGCCTGCCTCCTGGCAGAAGCAAACACAAATCATGTCTGGAGCAAAGTATCCACAATTTAGGCCTCAAGATTCCCACAGATTCAATTCTATTTAACGCACACAATGAAACAAGACACTGTGATGGAGGTCAGCAGAAGCCACAAACAATTGCTCAAAGTCTCCAAAACTCTTCTGAATTATCAGATGCAAAATACGAAATTATGACACATCATACTAAAATTATGAAGTCTTTTTTTTTCTTTGGGCCCAAGGTCTTTTCTTTTCTTTTTTTTT
>NW_012105054.1:1088578-1116503 GCF_000951045.1 Mandrillus leucophaeus | reverse complement strand
ATGTGCATTTCTCTAATGGCCAGTGATGATGAGCATTTTTTCATGTGTCTCTTTGCTACATAAATGTCTTCTTTTGAGAAGTGTCTGTTCATATCCTTCACGCACTTTTTGATGGGGTTGTTTGTTTTTTTCTTGTAAGTTTGTCTGAGTTCTTTGTAGATTCTGGATATTAACCCTTTGTCAGATAAGTAGATTGCAAAACTTTTTTCCCATTCTGTAGGTTGCCTGTTCACTCTGATGGTAGTTTCTTTTGCTGTGCAGAAGCTCTTTAGTTTAATTAGATCCCATTTCTCAATTTTGACTTTTGTTGCCATTTCTTTTGGTGTTTTAGACATGAAGTCCTTGCCCATGCCTATGTCCTAAATGGTATTTCCTAGGTTTTCTTCTAGGGTTGTGCGTCCGGGTGCTTGCTGCCAGAAGCTAGAGCCCCTCAGGGTTTACCCCCACCCCACCTCACCTCACTGGGTCAGTGAAAAAACGATCACATTAGTGGTATTTCACCAGCGACCCACAAGGCCAGCAGACCCTGCCCCGCCCCACCCTGCCCCCTCCATTCTCAATGAATTTAACAAATGAGCATGGAGGATGATATTATAAAAACATGTCCTTACAGACTTGGAAAAAAGAACCATAAAGAAATTTTAAAACTAAACATAATTTGAAGTCAAATGCACAACTAGTGAGTTAAAAAGATTACACAAAACTGAAGAGTGAATTAGAGAACGGTCAAATACATTTTAAAAGATTATCCAGAATGCAGCAAAGAGAGGTAAGGAGATGAACTCCAGGAAAGATATTAACAGGCATTAATGTAATCACAGGATGGGTACTCCCTGCCTGCTGCACAGACAAAACCAATTCACTGGAACTGTGGGATTGAAGTAAAGAAAGAGTTTAATTGACATGTGGCTGGCCACATGGGAGAACTAGAGTTATCACTCAAATCGGTCTCCCCACAGGATTAGAAGTTATGGGTTTTTAAAGTTAGTTTGGTGGGCAGGAAACCAGGGAATGGGTACCATTGATTGGTTGGGGAATGCGATCACAGAGGTGTGAAAAATGATCCTCATGCACTGAGTCTGCCTCTGTATGGGGACCACAGGATCAGTTGAGTCATGAGTCATGAGTCTTGGTAGAGTCAGTCTGAACAACATCTTAAAAGACCAATCTTGAAAAATTTTGGATTAAGATGGCAAATAGGCAGCAGGACTAGCTTGGAGCTCCCGCTCTGGCAGAGCAGCATGTGGAGAATTACATAGTAAACTTCTGCTCCAAGAACTATTGCAGGAACATATCAGGAAAGCTGGATCACTGCTGCAGACTCCTGAGATGCCAAAAAATTGTGAGTGTGCTTGCCTTCTCAACGGGGAGTCTCGTGGTCTGGGGCAAGTTCTCAGCCCTAGTTACTGGCTGCTAGGAAATAGAGTCAGTGCTGCTGTGGGGGCACAGTGGGAGTGAGACTGGCCTTTAGGACTGTTGGCTCTGTGGGAGCAGAGTGAGACTGGTGACTGCTGGCTTTCCCCCACTTCCGTGGCAACATGTATGACTCAGCGGAGGTAGCCATAATCCCCCTGGGAATATAACTCCATTGGACTGGGAACCACACCCCCAAGCTCCACAGCAGCCACAGCAAGCCCTGCCTAAGAAGAGGCTGAGCTAGACATGCCAATCCCTGCCCCAAACTGGTGGTCTTTCTCTACTTGCCCTAGTAGCTGAAGACAAAGGTCATAATCTCTTGGAAGCTCTACGGCCCTGCCCACTGCCCGATAAACCTGAATACTTAACCAGGTGTCTCTAGGGAAAGTTCACATCCTCCCTATAAGACCGCTGCTCATGTGCTCTTGAAAGTGTCATTGGCTGGGTGTGGTGGCTCACGCCTATAATCCCAGCACTTTGGGAGGCTGAAGCGGGCCGATCATGAGGTCAGGAGATCAAGACCATTCTGGCCAACATGGTGAAACCCCATCTCTACCAAAAATACAAAAATTAGCTGGATGTGGTGGTGCGTGCCTGTAACCCCAGCTACGCAGGAGGCTTAGGCAGGAGAATCACTTGAGCCAGGGAGTCGGAGATTGCAGTGAACCATGAGTCAAGATCGCACCACTGCACTCCAGCCTGGTGACAGAGCAAGACTCCATTAAAAAAAAAAAAGAAAGAAAGAAAGAAAGGAAAGGAAAGTGCCATTCCTGGCTGGAGGCCAACCAATGCAAAACCAGTGCACTAAACAAAAATATAACCAAGGATCCTCACAGAGTCCACTTTACTCCCCTGCTACCTCCACTGCAGCAAGTGCTGGTATCAATGGCTGCAAGACCTGAAGACAGATCACATCACAGGACTCTTTGCGGACACTTCCCAGTACCAGCCTGAAGCCCGGAAGCACCGCTGGGTGGCTAGATCCAGAAGAGCAAACACAATTACTACAGTTTGGCTCTTGGGAAGCTCCATTCCTAGGGGAAGGCAGAGAACACCACACCAAGGGAGCACCCGAGGAAGAAACAAAAGAATCTGAACTGCTTGAATCCCAGATCTTCCCTCTGACATAGTCTATGCAAATGAGAAGGAACCAGAAAAACAATTCTAGTAATATGATAAAACAAGGTTCTTTAACACCCACAAAAGATCATACCAGCTCACCAGCAATGGATCCAAACCAAGATGAAATTTCTGAATTGTAAGAAAAAGAATTCAGAAGGTCAATTATTAAGCTAATCAAGGAGGCACCAGAGAAAGGTGAAGTCCAACTTAAAGAAATCGAAAACATGATACAGGATATGAAAGGAAAATTCTTCAGTGAAATAGACAGCATAAATTTAAAAAAATTGCAACTTCTGGAAATCAAGGACAATGAAAATGCAGAATGCCCAGGAAAGCCTCAGCAACAGAATCAAATAAGCAGAAGAAAGAACTTCAGAGCTTGAAGACAAGGCTTTAGAATTAACCCAATCCATCAAAGACAAAGAAAAAAAGAATTCAGAAAAAATGAACAAAGCCTCCAAGAAGTTAGGGACTGTATTAAACATTCAAACCTAAGACTGATCGGTATTCTGAGGTAGAAGATAAATCCAAAAGTTTGGAAAGCACATTTGAGGGAATAATTGAGGAAAACTTCCCTGGTCATACTAGAGATCTAGACATGCAAATACAAGAAGCTCAAAGAACACCTGGGAAATTCATCGCAAAAAGGTCATGGCCTAGGCACATACTCATCAGAACATCTAAAGTCAAGATGAAGGAAACAATCTTAAGAGCTGCAAGGCAAAAGCCCCAGGTAACCTATAGATGAAAATTTATCAGATTATTAACAGATTTCTCTGTAGAAACCCTACAAACTGGAAGAGATTGGGGTCCTATATTTACCCCCTTAAACAAAACAATTATCAGCCAAGAATTTTTTATCCAGCAAAACTAAGCTTCACAAATGAAGGAAAAATATAGTCTTTTTTAGACAAACAAATATTGAGAGAATTTGCTACTACAAAGCCAGCACTACAAGAACTGCTGAAAGGAGCTCTAAATCTTGAAATAAATCCCCAAAATACACCAAAATAAAATCTCCTTAAAGCATAAATCTCATAGGACCTGTGTAACAATAACACAATGAAAAAAAGAAAAAAAAAAGTTATTCAGGCAACAAATACCATGATAAATAGAATAGTGCTTCATGTATCAATAGTAACATTGAATGTAAGTGGCCTAAATGCACCACTTAAAAGATACAGAATGGTAGAATTAATAAAAATTAATCAACCAGGTTTCTGCTGTCTTTAAGAGACTCACCTAACACATAAGGACTCACACACACTTAAAGGTAAAGGAGTGGAAAAAGATATTCCATGTAAATGGACACCAAAAGTGAGCAGAAGCAGCTATTCTTACATCAGACAAAACAAACTTTAATCAACAGCAGGTAAAAAAAACAAAGGGGATCATTATATAAGGATACAAGAACCAGTCCACCAGGAAAATACCACAATTCTAAATATGTATGCACCTAACATTGGACCTCTCAAATTGATAAAACATTTACTACTAGACCCAAAAAAATGAGATAGATGGCAACACGATAATAGTGGGGGGCTTTAATACTCCACTGACAGCACTAGACAGATCATCAAGCCAGAAAGTCAACAAAGAAACAATGGACTTAAACTATACACTACAACAAATGGACTTAACAGATATTTACAGAACATTCTACAGCAGAATGTTGTACATTCTACAACAACAGCAGAATGCACATTCTATTCATCAGCACACAGAACATTCTCCAAGATAGACCATATGATAGGCCACAAAGCAAGTCTCAGTAAATTTAAGAAAATTGAAATTATAGCAAGTACTCTGTCAGACCACAGTGGAATAAAATTGGAAATCAGTTCCAAAAGGAACCCTCAAAACCATGGAAGTCCATGGAAATTAAATAACCTGCTCCTGAATGGTCGTTGGCTCAACAATGAAATCAAGATGGAAATTAAAAAATTATTTAAACTGAACGATAATGGTGACACAACCTATCAAAACCTTTGGGATACAGCAAAAGCAGTGCTAAGAGGAAAGTTGATAGCATTAGATACCTACATCAAAAAGTCTGAAAGAGCACAAATAGACAATCTAAGGTCATACCTCACAGAACTGGAAAACAAGGATAATCCAAACACAAGCCCAGCAGAAGAAAATAAATCATGAAGATCAGAGCAGAAATAAATGAAGTTGAAACAAACCAAAAAAATACAAAAGAAAAATGAAACAAACAGCTGGTTCTTCGAAAAGATAAACAAAACTGATGGACCATTAGTGAGATTAACCAAGAAAAGAAGAGAGAAGATCCAAAAAACCTCAATTAGAAAAGAAATAGGAAATATTACAACTGATATCACAGAAATACAAAACATTATTCAAGGCTAACTATAACACCTTTACATGAATAAACTAGAAAACCTAGAGGAGATGGACAAATTCCTGGAAATATACAATCCTCCTAGATTAAACCAGGAAGATACAGAATCTCTGAACAGACTAGAAACAAGCAGTGAGATTGAAATGGTAATAAAATGATTGCCAACAAAGGAAAGTCCAGGATCAGATGGATGCACAGCTGAATTCTATCAGACATTGAAAGAACAATTGGCACTGATTCCAAAAGATACAGAAAGAGGGAATCCTCCATAAATCATTATATGAGGGCAGTATCATCCTAGTACCAAAACCAAGGAAAGATGTAACAAAAAAAAAAAAAGAAAACTACAGACCAATTTTCCTGATGAACATTGATGCAAAAATCCCCAACAAAATATTAGCAAAATGAGTCCAACAGCATATCAAACAGATAATCCACCATGATTAAGTGAGTTCCATACCAGGGATGCAGGGATGGTTTAACATACTTAGGTCAATAAATGTGATATACCATATAAACAGAATTAAAAACAAAAATTGCACAATCATCTCAATAGATGCAGAAAAATCATTTAACAAAATCCAGCATCCCCTTATGATTAAAAGCCTCAGCAAAATCGGCATAGAAGGGACACACTTTAAGGTAATAAAGGCCATCTATGACAAACCCACAGCCAGCATTATACTGAATGGGGAAAAGTCGAAAGCATTCCCCTGAGAACTGAAACAAGACAAGGATGCCCACTTTCATCACTTCTATTTAGTGTAGTACAGGAAGTCCTAGCCAGAGCAGTCAGACAAGTGAAAGAAATAAAGGGCATCCACATCAATAAAGAGGAAGTCAGACTGTCACTGTTTGCTGATGATAAGATTGTATACCCAGAAAACCTTAAAGACTCCTCCAAAAAGGTCCTAGAACTACTAAATGAATTCAGCAAAGTTTCAGGATACAAAATTCATGTACACAAACCAATAGTTCTGCTATACACCAACAATGATGAAGCTGAGAATCAAATCAAGAACTCAATCCCTTTCACAATAGCTGCAAAAAATAAAATAAAATACTTAGGAATATACCTAATCAAGGACGGGAAAGACCACTACAGGGAAAACTACCAAACACTGTTTGGTAGAAATCATAGATGACACAAGCAAATGGAAACACATCCAATGCTCATGAATAGGTAGAAACAATATTGTTAAACTGACCATACTGCCAAAAGCAATCTACAAATTCAATGCAATTTCCAGCAAAATACCACCATCATTCTTCACAGAACTTGAAAAAACAATCCTAAAATTCATATAGAACCAAAAAAGAGCCCACATAGCCAAAGCAAGATGAAGTAAAAAGAGCAAATCTAGAGGCATCACATTACCCAACTTCAAACTATACTGTAAGGCCACAGTCACCAAAACAATATGGTACTGGTATAAAAATAAGCCCATAGACCAATAGAACAGAATAGAGAGCCCAGAAGTAAAGCCAAATACTTACAGGCAACTGATGTTCGACAAAGCAAACAAAAACATAAAGTGGGGAAAGGACAACAAATGGTGCTGGAATAATTGGATAGCCACATGTAGGAGAATGAAACTAGATCCTCATCTCTCATCTTATACAAAAATCAACTCAAGATGAATCAAAGACCTAAATCTAAGACCTCAAACCATAAAGATTCTAGAAGATAACTTGGGAAAAACCCTCTAGATGTTGGCTTAGGCAAAGAATTTATGACCAAGAACCCAAAAGCAAATGCAATAAAAACAAAGATAAACAGATGTGACTCAATTAAACTAAAAAATTTAGGTACAGCAAAAGAAATAACCAGCAGAGTTAACAGACAACCCCCAGAATGGGAGAGAAAATGTTCACAATCTATATATCTGGCAAAGGACTAATATCCAGAGTCTACAAAGAACTCAAACGAATTAACAACAATAACAACAACAAAATCCCAAACAATCCCATCAAAAAGTCGGCTAAGGACATGAATAGACAATTCTCAAAAATATATATATATATATATATACACACACACACAAATGGCTCACAAGCATATGGAAAAATGCTCAACATCACTAATTATCAGGGAAATACAAATCAAAACCACAATCCAATACTACCTCCCTCCTACAAGAACGGCCATAATAAAAAAATAATAGATGTTGCCATAAATGTGGTGAAAAGGAACACTTTTACACTGTTGGTGGGGATGTAAACTAGTGCAACCACTGTGGAAAACAGTGTGGAGATTCCTTAAAGAACTAAAGGTAGATCTACTGTTTGATCCAGCAATCCCACTACAAGGTATCTATCCAGAGGAAAAGAAATCATTATATGAAAAAGATACTTGCACAAGCATGCTTATAGCACACAATTTGCAGTTGTAAAAATATGGAACCAGCCCAAATGGCCATCATATATATATACACACATACACACACACACACACACACACACACACATACACACACACCATGGAATACTACTCAGCCACAAAAAGGAATGAAATAATGGTATTCACAGCAACTTGGGTGGAATTGAAGACTATTTTTCTAAATTAAGTAACTCAGGAACAGAAAACAAAACATCATATGTTCTCACTCACATATGGGAGCTAAGTTATGAAGACGCAAAGATGTAAGAATGATACATTGGACTTTGGGGACTCAGGGGGAAGGGTAGGGGGTGTTGAGAGATAAAAGACAACACGTTGGGTACAGGGTACACTACTTGGGTGATGAGTGCACCAAAATCTCAGAAATCACCACTAAAGAACTTACTCAAGTAACCAAACACCACCTCCCTAAAAGCCTATTGAAATAAAAAAATTAAAAAAAATTTTTAAGACCAATCTTAGCTTCTATACTAGTGGTGTTATCTATAGAAGCAACTGGGGAAGTCACAGATTAGGTGATCTCTGGCCACATGACTCCTGAGGGATAAAGGATTATAGAAACTACACTCATTTTGCCGGGCATGATGGCTCATGCCTGTAATCCCAGCACTTTGGGAGGCCGAGGAGGGCGGATCATGAGTTCAAGAGTTGAAGACCACCCTGGCCAACATGGTGAAACCCTGTCTCTAATAAAAATACAAAAATTAGCTGGGCATGGTGGCACGTGCCTGTAATCCCAGCTACTCGGGAGGCTAAGGCAGGAGAATTGCTTGAACCAGGACCTGAGAAGCGGAGATTGCAGTGAGCCGAGATCATGCTAATGCACTCCAGCCTGGGCTACAGAGCTAGACTCCATCTCAAAGGAAAAAAAAAAAAAAAGGAAAGAAAAAAAAAAAAGGAAGCTACATTAATTTAAGCAGAATTCAGGCCCTCCCACAATCCTAACCTTGAGGCCTTTCATTAGTTTTACAAAGGCAGTTTCCTCTTGGGAAGGGCTATTATCATTCTTGTTTTTAAAGTTAAACAATAAACTAAATTTCTCCCAAAGATAGCTTGACCTGCACCCAGGAATAACCAAGGACTTCTTAGAAGTTAGAAGCAAGACAGAGTCAACTGTGTCAGAATTCTCTTACTTTTATAATTTTGCAAAGGTGGCTTCATTAAAGACAGAATAAGGTTTTAGTACATTTTTGATTGGTGTTCCAAAAGGAGTAAATGAAGGGGTATCAATATTTAAGATTATTTTACCAAAAGTTGATGAAAGATAAATTCATATCTACAGAAATTGATGTCCCAAGGCAAAAAAAAAAGGAATCCATTTATTAATACACACATTTTTGTAAAATTAAAGTACAACAATACAAAGAGAATACATTTAAAGCAGCCTGTGAGGGAAAACAAAAATAAAAAAAGAAGATCATCAGTGTGAAATGACATTTAGATTGACAAATTTAGACAGTTCCCAAATTATGGTGACTTGACTTACAATTGTTCTGCTTTATGATGGTGACATACCAATGTGCATTCAGTATGTTCTTTGACTTATGATGAGATTATGTCTGCACAAACCATCATAAGTTGAAAATATCCTAAGTCAAAACTGTGCTTTCAACTAGGATATTTTCCGTTTATCTTACCCCCATTATGATGTAACCCTATCAAAAATCGAGGAGTATCTTCCACTGTTCAATGTATTGAGGGAAAACACTTGTCAGACTAGAATCATGTATTCAGAAAAAGTGAATTTTTAAGTATGACTGAAATAAAGACATTTTCAGATAAGGGTCTTGTCATGAACCCTCTCCCATCATCTCATCTGTTTTGCTTTGCCCTGCGTCTTCCCTAATCCATCCATCTTTTCACTCCCTTTGGAACCCCAGGGCACAGTTCTCCTTCACGTGGTAACCTCTGTGCTGCACATCCCATCTAATCCCTTACTGTCTAAAGACAAAATTTCAACAATTTAGTTTAAAGATCTGAATTGACCTTATTTGAAAGTCCAGAATCAGGCAACACTTTGTTCCATAATAAATGTTCCAATGAGCGTAGCAGAGGAGATTAGTTTTATATTCGGAGAGAGGCTGAAGAAAGCAGAAACCGGAAGCAAAATGTGAATTGGTCATTTCAAAGTTACTTTCCTTTAATGTGGGAACAGTAAAACAGAACAATAGAGAAACAACTGATTTGTTAACATTAGGTTACTCTTTTTTCATAAGGACTGAAGGCAATGGGAAACTTCATTAACATGCCATTGAAATGCTGAAATATGAACTCGGAGCAATAAACTCCAAATTGGGAAATTTGAATTTGATCTCTGTCTCCTGATTTCTCGGAAGACCAGATAACTCAGTTTTGGTTTGGTGATGAGTAACCTCAGAATTAATGGCTCCATTTTGGTTTTTAGTCTGGTCTGTTGGGGGCTAGTGCAGGAGCTTAGCCCACAAGAATGGCCTCCTTTAATTTTTATTTCATGTTTATTTGAGTTGACTCTCCTTTGGGGACACCACATCACTCAAAGGAGCTCAATTCCCAAAAACCACGTGTCTCTCGGTTAGGAGAAGCACTGGCCAGCTCCCCAGAGCTCCCGAGAACTTCCTCTCCACTGCTGCACCCACCTCTCCCCCATCATGCTCAGTCTCTGGTCACTTGAGATCAGGTTGTCCAGTAGAAGCCTCCACCTTTCCCTGGACAGACTTCCTAGAGCCTGTCCTCATTCACTGAGGATGTCAGGACCAAGCTCACAGTTTTCCTTTTCCTAGTTCCTGCCATCAACTCAAGTGACTTTAGGATCTGCCAGGGCAACAGACTCAGTCTCTTCACCTCAAACATTTTCACCTTTAATGCACATCGACCTCCTCTAGGCAGGTTAGACTCCAGGTCATTGCCTTACACCGCTTTCCTTTTGGTCATTTGTCTCTCCCTCTGTCTTCCCCCTTCATCTTCACGACATTTATCTGAGTCACTTGCATCACCTGAAGGTGAGCACCTCCTTATATTTTGCACCCATAGGCTTTCTACCTGCCTCACTGCGTCCTGGCCACCATCCTGTTTCAGCTGCATTGTCAGTCTCATACAAAATCAAGCCAACTGTGCATGAGCTCTGCTCCTCTGTCTCCTGCTGGAGATAGATCAGATATTACAAGTGCATGTACTGGATTCACTGAAAGTTAAAGATTTCCACCAAGAAGTGAGTGTCCCACTTCTGGGGGCAGTGGTGAACTCATGCTGCCACTCCTGACTGTGGCTGTATCCATCTTCTCACTCCATGTGTGGGGCTTCATGTCCCGCAGAAGGCTGTACCCCTGCTTTGCTGAAAAGTAGACACTTTCTGCCGGGAAGTTCATTAGCTTCCTTCTCTTTATGCCTGCACACTCTCCTGTGGAGGGATGTCCATCCTTCTTGCTATCAGCATGGTCTGCATCTACAGCCCTGGACAGTAATGATCCCTTCCTTTAGAGTGTCCTCCCGGTGGGTGTTCTGCCTGCCACTCCTGCCCCTCCCTGCCCTCCCCACCGGCTAACTGTGTTCTCTCAGCTCCTCCAGGGACGGTGATTTCCAGGTTCTGTGGCTGAACAGTTTCTCTCCCCACTGTAGGTGGGCTCAACACACTTTGGCTGGGTAATTTAATCTCTCCATAATTCCAATTACCATTCTTATGCTGATTGCTCCAAGTTAATATTTCAGGCCTAAATCTGTCCATCTCAGTTTCCCTGTGCCACTGTTTGCTCCAAGGATACTCATCTTCTGGCCCACACAGCTCAAGTCCACACATGCTACTGCTTCCGCTGGGAACCTCTTCTTCCTCATTCCCCTCCCTTCACCTACACAACTGGAACTCCTAGTTCTGAGAAACTTTATTCAATCCCTCAGTCGTACACCTGTGAGTCACATGCCTCTTCTGTTAGCACTTCCTATGCTTAGGAAATTGCATCCCTCTGTGAAGTACTCACTCATCACTGTGTGACCTGTACTATTTCCTCACCACGGCCTAAGTTCTGTGGGGAAAGGTAAATGTTCTGTACCTACAATGATGCTGTCTTCATAGTAAGCATCGCACAGACATTTTGAAGGCAATGGATAAACAAGTGAACAAATGAACTTACTAGCTGTGTGGCTTTCACACCAGCCAGGAAAATACTCCTTTCTGATAAGTAAAAGGACCTTGTGATCGTTAAATGAGTTAAAACATTTTGAAAGTGTTTTGTGAGTAACACAATTGCTTTATACACATGAGGTGAAATATGACATTGCTATGTTTGCCTTTGAAGGAGATGAGATTTTTTTCATAATATCATGATTTGTGATGACACCATCATTTTTAAAGTTTTTCATTTTGAGCCCATGTAGCCAGGTAGTTGCAAAATTGAACCACAGAATGATTCAATAATGAATTATCCAATTCTTTTTTCTAGAATGTTTAATAATAATCTGGAAAGCTGTGCTCTACAAATCATAGTAGAAACAGCTCCATGTGTGAATCATTAATGGTTATTTTTCTTTAATAAATGATTGTAAAAAAGATTTTATGTTTTATAAGACAGAACTCAGTTTTCTGCAATTTTAAGAAAATAAAACTTAAGTTGATTAAAATTGAAACTGGAAGAGAGAAATGTTATGTTTACCAATGCAAATCTATTTTATGATGTGGTTATCTTGAGAGTCATTGAAACATTGTTTTAGTTCTTTGCAGTTTAGATTTAATGGGCCGTGAATCTTAGTTCAGAAATTTTATAATTGATTCTATTTGACTTTTTTATGAGTCAGTTGCTTGTACATATTGTTAACAATCTTTTTCATATGATGTTTTTCATTTCTTTCCATTAAAATATTCTATGAAAAAAACTTTTAAATCTAGAATTTTATATAAAAGGGATTAGATTAGGAAATGCCCTTTTATTTTTTAAAAGAATAATGATGTATTTTTTTTTTTTTTTTCCTGAGATGGAGTTTCATTCTTATTGCCCAGGTTAGAGTGCAATGGTGTAATCTCGTCTCACTGCAACCTCTGCCTCCCGGGTTCAAGTGATTCTCCTGCCTCAGCCTCCCGAGTAGCTGGGATTACAGGCACGTGCCACCACACCTGGCTAATTTTTGTATTTTTAGTAGAGATCATGTTGGCCTGGCTGGTCTCGAACTCCTGACCTCAGGTGATCCAACCTCCTCAGCCTCCCTAAGTGCTGAGAGTACAGGCGTGAGCCACCACACCTGGCCTGACTTCTTTTTTATTGAGTACTTATTATTTCTGAGGAAGGTACAGCTCCTTCTCTGCTAGCATTTACTAAGGAAAATCAATTTGGAGTTCTCAAGAGAAATACATCATTTTTAACTAACTATAAGTCAGATGATAGTACAGAAAGGAATAAATAAATGAAGTACTTTGGAAGGAAGAAAACATAGCTGTTAATCCTGCCTGGGGATATTGGAGAAGCCTTAAGAAGTGGCTACTTTTAAAAAGATTCCTAAATGAAGGAAAGACATTTAAAAAATGATTAAGAGGAAGGGCAGTCCAGATATAGGAAATTTCTAGAATTAAGGCATGACATAAAAGGATGTGATACATTTGTAAGAAAATAAATAAAGCGTTTTGCCTAGAGCAGTAGTTCTAGAACGTCAGTGTGCTGGAGTATCACAGGGCAGGCTTATGAATCACAGAGCTGGCTAAGTTGGTGTAGGGTGGGGCCTGAGAATGTGCATTTCTAACAAGCTCTCAGGTGCAATTATGGTTGTTCTGGGTGGACTGCCACTGGACTAGAAAAAAGTTGATATTGTCTAAAGAGTTTTGGAAGACCAGGTAAGAAAAAATGTTGTAGTCAATTATAAAGATACTGAACATCTGTGCTCAGAGATTTTTTGGTTTGTTTTAGTTCATGGGGAAAAGCTGGGTTGAATCAATTTTATAACAGGTTGGAGTTGGAAGAAGCTGGAAGTCATTGAAACGAAGTTTCCCTAGTAATAAAAAGATGATGAGACAGCCATAAAGGACACACCATTGACAGGGACCTGTGATCTTTTGACTTTTGAAAATGGAAGAAAGAAAGTAGTTTTTGTGCCTTAGCATTGGTGGCTTGTGTGGTGGTGTGGCCATTCACTGAGTTAGCAACCCCAGGAGCTGCACCGCTGGACTAGGGTGGGTTCATGGCAAGGGGGAGAGACTGCGAATGCCTTAGGATTGGCTTTAATGTGCTGCAGCCACCCCAAGGACAGGGGCCAAGGAGTTACTTGGAAATTTGTATTTAGATTTCAGAAAAGTTGGAAGGAGAGGTTTAAGGAATATGCATGTCAGAAAGAAGAGAAGTCAAGAGACGGTGAGAATTTCCAGGGAAATATTGGTATCAAGCAGAGAAAACAACTAAGAAGGAAAGCTGAGAACTACCTGAAATTTACAAGGAAGAATCCAACGACGGTTGCAGAGCCTGGAACTTTCCAAATGTTGATAAAATGTATTGGCACTTAGTATTTTGAGACAAAACAAATTTTTCTGTGCTTGCTATCCATAAAACTTAGGGAATTTTCCTAAAATCTGGCATCAATGTACTTCTTGCCCCTTATTCTGTTGAATACTAACATGTTATTCTGTTTATGGACTTGCTATAATACATTCCATTTAAGAATCCATGCAAATTCAAGTACGGACTTATTGTGTATTTTGACTTCCATCTATTTCAAAGGAAAGTGAAACTTAAAAAAATTACCTGGCCTCTTTTACCTACTTTGCTTTTAGGGACTTGTGGGAAGATGTGGGTTATGATTAATTTGAAAGTTTTAGATATGGTCTACGCATGTATAGTACAAGAAACTTAATCAAATGCTAAGACTAAGGCTAAAATCAAACTCTGGAATTTGTTAAGTTTGTCTTGATGATTTGAAAATGTCCAAATGAATGAGCATCTGATCCCTTCAGGAAGCCTGGTGATACAAGGGAGAATTATTCACTCAGAACGAAAGCTCCAGAATGCGTTTGGAGCAGTTGGAAGCAGATACAATTACATCAGGTGAAGTTCTTTTATGACTGCTGGAGTTGCTCCGAGGTGAAAGAGAAAATGCAGAAACTTGGGGCTCCAGATGGCAGGGGATCTATTTTTAGGCCAATAGAAACTTATATTTGGTTGGGTCACTTAATACAATGAGTAGCAGAAGTGTGTTGAAAAAGTAATTTATACCTGACTGAAAGAGTTTAGCACAGAGCAGATGGGAGCAGGTGCCATGGGAACAGCCTAGGTCAGCCAGCAAGTAGGAAAAAAAAGGAGAAGAGCAAATATTTCAGTGACAAGTTACTCAGAAAGTTTGGTTTTCCCTAATCCTTCCTGAGATACTTATAAGTAAAAAGTGGAAGTAACCAATATACAAAAAGCTTCATCCTGTCCTGAAAAAATTCCTTGCAACTATTATATATCAATAAAAGAAAACATGAAAAAATTCTTATGTAAGTCAATTATTTAGATTTTAAGACTCATCTTCCAAGGGAATTTTTTTACATAGTAATGGTGTTAGGTTTCCAGGCTAGTTAGCAAAGAGCTCCTTTAACAGCAACTAATCTATTTGACTATGAAACTGAAGTCGAGTTTATGGAATAAGAGGTCCTGGGGAAGATGAGGAGAAACAAGAAAATAAAATGAGCAAATTACCTTTTGTTTTCCAGATGCAATTCTCTTGAAATATAAAAAAACTTGAAGTCATCTCAGCTTCCAGCGTCACTCTCCATAGTCCATAGAAATAGCCCCAAACAGTTCCACTCAAGTCTGCCCTTCTCCCCTATTACAGCAGAGTTAGGTAGCACCTCTCTCTACTCCTGTGTAAAACCCCTTTCTTCCCAACAAGAAACAGAGGTGACAGTCCATGAGAACATTGAACTAGAGCTGAAAGCATATGGGATTTAAAATCAGGAGATTCAGGTTCAAGTATTAAATGTATCTTCACCCTCAATTTAGAATTTCCATGCTATGATTCTGTTTATACACAGAAAACAGTATTGTGAACAATTTCAACATCACAGGATTAGGGTGAAAATGGAAAAATTTGATGTAAAAGTGAATTGCAGGCTGGAAATGGCTATAACGCAATATTTAATGTTGTTAGTGTCATTATCTAATTTTGTATTGAGAAAAAAGGAGTTGCTTGAACCAAATTATCTAAGTGTGTAAATTTCTAAAGCGCCTCCTCTATAGCTATAAAATATGGATGTGTTTGATTTAAAAGGTTTGTTTTTAACCAGAATAAATATCTAATTAATGGAATTTCAGGAATAAAATTAAGTGAGGTGAAAAAAGAAGTTAGGGGAGAAGGTATTTTTAGTCATTGGGACCCTGCCAGGAAGTATCACTGGCGTCATGAAATTTCTCCCTGCATAAAATTGGATCAATTGTACTTGCCCCCTGCTTACTTGTCAAACATTATGAGGAAGTTTGTTGATGTATATGAAAATATTTGGTACCCTTGAGAGTAACTGTGCTGGGCTATTTTTATATTCAAGTTCATTTGACTACAAATTCAAAATCAGATGTCTGAAAAGTCAAATTAAATATAAAATATTTTTCACCTCTAATATTAGCATATTAATATTTATATTTTCAATTTGATAGTAAACATTATTTCAAAATGTTTCTGATGGTTTGATGCTTATTTGTATGATTTACTACTTAAACTGGGGATAAGGCTGTCCTCGACCTCACTAAGTACAAATTATGCTTCTGCTTGGTAGAGCTTTTAAATTCCTGTCCCACGAAACCATGGACACTTTATTTCCATTCTTCCTGTACTCCTTTTATCATCTTAAGAAAGGAAGAAATAGAAAAATAATGGTGTACTTTAGGAATATCTGGTCTCTTGTGGGAAAAGAGAAAATTCAAACTGGCTTGTAGGGTAATAGAACCACAAACTAAAGGAAAAAGAGTGTTTTGCCAAGATCACTAGGAGTCTGTTTTAAAGCTAAGTTGCAACAGGAAGGAAGCTGTGATTTCAAATAGGGCTTTAAAGTTAAGGACCCAATCCAAACTCTATTACGGAGCAGATCCTATTGTGATGGTAATGACATGTTGCCTGGGAAGTCGTGGTTTTACTTGGAATGGAGAAAGAAAGAAATTTGCCATGATTGATGTACCATATGAGGGTCAAACCACAAAATCACTAACTTGCTGACTATCCAACTCAGTGAAATTGGGTTGCTTATTTTCTTAAGAATCCCAAGTTTTGTATATGTGCATGTGTTTATGGAACTTTTCATAAATTGATCGCATTTTCTTTGGGGGAGGGGTGCAATTGTTAACATTAGAGTCACTTTCTTTGGGTTTATGATAGGGCACTAATCCGAATTAGAACTGTCCACCTCACCAGGCCAATGTTAGACCACCCCAAGGGGTCTTTCATGGTTTGCACCAAGTTGTCTATATTTTAGCAACAGGCTGGTGAAGGTAGCAAATGGGAGATTCTAGTCACCAATCCAAGCATGTCGCAATTTGGCTTGAGATTCAAAAGAAGTAAATTTGAGGCCACATTATTTTCAGACTTACAGGACATTACTAGAACCATCAAGAGGATTAAATATCTTTTTAATATTTCATATTCATTTTAACTTCTCCAAGCAAATTAAGATGTGTGAACGCATTTGAGGGTGAGTCATGACAGTAGCCTGCACTTCCCAAGGTTGCTTCCGGACTTCCTGTCTGAGTGAAACAGTGGAGGGGGAGAACTGGTGATTTAATAAAGACACCACCAACATTTGCCCACCAGGCCTGTTGCTCTCTAGGGATTAGGAGAGAAATGTAAACTTAGTTCTCAATCCAAGGGAGTTGGATTTTTACCAGGTATTCTAACATTCTGGTAAAATGAAAGAAATTTTGAAGAAAAAAAACTAAGATTATTTCATTTACTTCATTTTAATGGAAATCACGGCTATGGTTTTCAATAGAAAAAGAACAATTACTGAATATAAGTATCTTGTCTTTCCCGAAGAGGGACTTAAAATCAGATCTGAGACTCTTTCAACTTTTTTCAAAATTCTCGGGAATCTACTCTTCCTTCTTTAGCGCCAAAAGAGCAATCCTTTCAGAGTACACTGGTCTGGAGTTTTATGAAACACCACAGCAATTTCTTTCAAAATAATTTAAAACAGTGAGGCACTAATGTAATGAAATGCCATAAAATAAAAAAGGAAAAAGTCTGAAAATCTAATATGTCTTTGATTTTAACTTTCTAAAGACGTGAAAAAACAGTTAATAGAGAGCTTGTCATTTAGCATTAAATCTTGAACTTTTCATTTTCCAAGATTTTCAAATACATTTGAATTTGAAAAGTTTGATAAATGGGTAATAGCTTAGACCATCTTTCTCAAACAGAATTCCTCATCTGAAAGACAGAATACAGAAAATGAGTTGAATGACAGATTTCTCAGATTCTACCAAAGATGGCATACACCAGTACATTTCCATCACAGGGGAGAAGCTAATTCATTGCATACAATGCATGACTTCTGGACTCAATGCATACTTTTCTCTTGTAGTTAGACTTTAACTGGCTTTCTTATTTGCTTCCTCATGGTGTTATTTTAAATGCAATATGTCATCATCACACATTGATGGCCCATTATTGTTTAACATGTACCCCTCTCTTCCTTTTTGTAGTAAGATACTCAAACGTCACATCTAAAATCAATGTCACAACAAAGAAGTGACCTGTTAGGAGGGCTTTAGCCAATGAGCCTTCCCACCTTTCCCACATCCCAGTAACTTCTATTAGCCCTCTTCCTGCCTCTCTGAACAATTTTAAAATACAAAGACTTTTTTCATATAAAGTTTTTTTTTTTTTTTTTTTTTTTTTTGGTCAATCTCATGTACAGTTCCAGTGGTGCCTAAGTCAATCCAGTGGTCAGATAAGTCAAACTCAAGCAATAGTTTGTTTTGCCAAGTTACAAGATACTGAGGTGCTGTCTCTTTCCTGTAATTAGCAAATTGTGAGAATGAATGGTTCATTGGTTACAGGTTTCCTGACACGGTGGAATTAAGCCAACCTGGGCACAAATAATTCATTGGTGCCCACGCTTCTGAAACATAAATAGTGAGGTAACCACAAGAGAAAACTATGACAGTACTGACAGATTGTGTTCCTATAAAATCTGGCTTAGTTGGTGATTGTTAGCCTTGGGCAATGGAATTCCTTTTGGGAAAAAAGGTAAGGAGACTGTAACTTGCAATGTGTATAATAAAAATGTTATTGACCCTTGAACTATGGATTGAATAAAACATACATACTCAAGAACAAAATGTGAAGAGGGAAAATTTGAAGACAGAGAAATGAAGGATGAAGGCAATGCTGTTCAAATTACAGGGGTATTTTTATGTGAGGTTCTGTTGTGAATAGGTTTGCCAATAGATGAACAAAAACATTTCTATGTAGTTGATTTGTGGATATACATCACAAAAGAAAGTATTTTAAGGAAACGTCTAACTTAACATCAATTCCTTAGAACCCTGGGTTGTAGACAAGATGGACAAAGCTATACAGAGATGTAAACAATTCTCTATGTTAAATCTAAAATCAGAAAAAGGCTAAGAATCAAACTTTTAAAACATCTGGGAAATTAGTTCAAGAAAGTGTGGGGTCCTCTTTTGAAAATTAACCTCTAGAGTCAATTTAAAATCACCCAGCCAGGAAATCTAGGGGTCATGCTAAAATTCCATCCCCACTCCCATGCTGACTGTATTGGAAAAGCCTTATGGATTTTTCAGGATGACAGATTTCACACCCTTCTTTGTCATCATAAAAGAAGAAATCTCAAAAAACTTGGAAGGATGATTCAGCTGAGTTTACTGAAAGATAAGATCCTTCACCAAATTGCCAAACCTTCTCTTTCCATTAGATAAAATAATGGGTGAAGAAGTGAATAATAGGCATCTTTTCAAATAAAATTATCTATTCATGAAGGCAGAAATTATACTGTATCTTGAAAAGAGTTAGCTAAGGGAAAGTCTTTAGCTCCACATGACCTCCAAATATCTGTGTACCAGGACCTTATTGTAGAAAGATCTGTTGCTGCCCTTCAAAGGTAGTTCTATACTCTCTCCTGTGAAGGAATGAAATGTCTGATCAACTCCACTCAGAGATCCAAGACATTTTTGTATAGCTACGCTTTCCACTTTAGCCAAAATTGCAGAAGCATGAAGGCATAACTGAGGGTGCCTCTAGACAAACAACTTGACTGTCTAAGAGTCAATGGCAGGAATTATCTCTTTCTATTAGGACACCAGCCAGGCTGAGAAAAAGCTGTGGATGGGTTCATGTCATGGGGAGGTCAAAAGAGAAAAATGTGTGAAGAAGGCAGTGAAAGAAAAGAGATTATTCAAGGAGCAGACAAATAACAGGATAATCACAATATGAAGACTACATCAATTGCACTTTCATTTTATATAGAAATGCATGTTTGAAAATTTAAATGGATATGAATTCCAAAATTAGACTCATAGCTTGTTTTATATCTAATTTTCATTTAAAAGACTTTGGTGGAGAGGTGGAAACACATCTAATTGGATAAGAATGCTGTATCTAATGTTACCCTAGGGTCATTGTTATCTGTAGTTCACAGGCATTTGGCAATGCATTTATAATTTCAGAAAACATAGAATAAATAATTTGAATTAATAATTGGCGCTACGAGAAACGGAGGGCATGGTACCACCTAAAGAGTGTAACTCTTTGTTTCTGTAGTTCATCATATAGATTCATATTTAACCTTTAAGGAAAATGGACTTACATCACAAACAGAGTTTTAGAGTCAGAATCATAAAGCTGAAAGGGATTTTGAGGATGATAAAATAATAACTATTACCTCAGAGAGAACACCAGTTGATTTCCTCAGATTTATTTTCTCTGGTAAGTCCACTTTGAAAGGATTAATAGTTTAAGAAGCACAGGTGCTCAGTTTATGGAAATAATTTATGCTAAGTGTTCATTTGCAGATTTCCTTATGCATCACCACAAAACACAAAAGTTTCTCAAGAGTGGATGAATAGAGCATGACAGAAGACATACACATTTATTATTTGGCTTCCAATTTACTAGAATCATCAAGTTGATGATACAGGGTCAACCAAGAACTGCTGGCTTTGATTTCCTCTGTTTTGGGAGGACCTGGAATAATGGTGGAAGCCTCAAATGTAACAAAAACAATGGATAATATTTCAAAAAAAGTATTTCTCAAACTTAATTGTCAATTTTGACAATAGAATCCAGATCGTGATTATATTATTGAAGAAAATGTATATATGTAATAACAATTAGTCATTTATTTTACATATTATTATACTCCATGCAGATAATCATTAACAATTTCCTATTTGTTAAGGAAAAAATTAATGAAACAAAATATAATTATTTGTTACGTAATACTAGTCTTCAGTACCCTTTAAGAATTCACTTAAAATGATGGAATATTTTATTATGAGTTACAAACAATAGCCCTTAAAATGTCAATGAATAAATAATAAGCAAAACGAATTCTTGCCTAACTTTATGCAAAAGTTTAAAACTGAAAACTGAAGTATTTGGACTCTAATATTTTTGGCTTTTTAAAACCCAGAGTTCAGAATTCCACTCCTGGCTATGAAAGACATAGCCTGACACTCCTGATTTGGATCAGACACCAGCCTCCTTCTGAAAAGAGCTAGAAAGGCTGGATAGAATATTTAAATACATGCCTTTGAAGCATCCTAGGGCTCCCAAGGCAAGAAGACTTGAAGGAGCAAGACTCTAGAGAGAACGGAAACACAGGGAAGTAAGCCCAGTAGTAAGGGTGACTTTCCCACTTGGGGCATTTGCTGATTCTCAAATGACAGGCTAAGAGGTAGAGATGTACAATGACAGCTTTCAGGAGGCTCAGCAGAATGGAAAGTCAAAATCAGAGCTCTTTCCCAGGTTTTCATTTTGGACATCTTAGTACTAAGGAATAACTTTAAAAAAAGTGCATGTGATACATTCACTAGGCTTGACCACGTGCTTGGCAAGCCTCAGTGGGTTTGAAAGAATCAATATCATACAGAGTGTATTCTTTGTCCACAATTAGAAATTTATAGCTATAAAATGTCTAAGAAAGTTTCAGTAATTGAAAAAATAAACAACACAGTTTAAAATAATCCATGGAAAAATTAATAATTAATTAACTAATTCTAATAGGGTAAATTAGAAAATATTCTAACCTGAATGACAAAGAAAATACAGAATACCCAGATCTATGGGATACAAATTAAGCATTGCTAAGAGGGAGATTTTTTCATATTTATTTATTTATTTATTTTGAGACAGAGTCTCTCAGTGGTGTGATCTTGGCTCACTGCAGCCTCCGCTTTGCGGGTTCATGCAATTCTCCTGACTCAGCCTCCTGAGTAGCTGGGACTACAGGAGCCCACCACCATGCCTGGCTACTTTTTTGCATTTTTAGTAGAGACAGCGTTTCGCCATGTTGGCCAGGATGGTCTGAATCTCCTGAACTCATGATCCGCCTGCCTTGGCCTCCCAGAATGCTGGGATTACAGGTGTAAGCCACCACACTCAGCCCCTCTTTTTTATTGTTTTTGAATATTTATCTTAGAAAAAAGGAAAGTCTAAAATCAATGACTTAAGGTTGCACTTTAAGAATTTAGAAAAAGAAGAGCAAAATAAAGCCAAAGAAAGTAGAAGAAAGAAGAATAATAAAGATAAGAAACAGAGAAAAGGACCAAGGATAGTCAAAGACATCTTGAAAAGATGAACAAAGGTGGAGGATTGATAGTACATAATTTCAACTTGTATTATAAAGCTACAGTAATAAAGACTGAGTGGCACTGACATATGATTGACAAATTCATTAACAGAACAGAATCAAGAGCCCAGAAATATAGCCACACTTAAATGGTCACTTAATTTTTGATAATGGCACCAAAACAATTCAGTGAGGAAAGAAATGCCTTTTCAACAAATGGTGTGAGAGTAAATAGATATTCATATGGAAAAATTGAACCTCAATCTCTACCTCACACCAGACACAAAAATAATTTAAGATGGATCCAAAACCTACACACAAAAGCTAAAATCATATGTCTTTAAAGGAAAACAAGAAAATATGTTGCTCCCTTAGATGAAGGCAAACATTCCTTAAGTAGATCACAGAAAACAATATCTGCAAAAAAGGGATAAATTAGCCTTCATCAAAATTAAAATGTTCTGCCTATCAAAAGATACCCCTGAAAAAATGAATATGCAAGCCACATACTGGAAAGAATATTTGCAATATGTATAGCAGACAGAAGACAGGTATCCAGAATATGTAAAGAATTCTGGTAATCAATAATAAATGGGCCAATTATTTAAATATCTATTTAACAAAGAAGAATATCAATGTCCAATAAAGAAAAAAATACTAAATATCACTGATCATCAGGGAAAAGCAAATTAAAACCACAAGATACTATAACATATCCACCAGAATGATGAAAAGTAAAAGGATGACAACACCAACTGTTGGTGTGGTTGTACAGTGACTGAACACTTAAATATTGTTGGTAGGGATAAAAAATGATACAACAACTTTGAAAATATTCTGGCAGATTTGTATAAAAGTAAACATTTGCAGTTCTACACCTAGGTATTTTGCCCAAGAAAAATGAAAATCTGATTATAAAAAACACTTATACAAGAATGTTCATCGCAGCTATATTTATAGTAACCAAAAACTAGAAACTCAGGTTTCCATCAATGAGGGAAGAATAAAAGACAGCCTGTGGTATTTTCACACAATGGAATATTACTGAACAATAAAAAGGTAAGAAGTACTGACACACACACAAACATGGACATGTCCCCAAAACATTATACTGATTTAAAGAAGCTTTACACAAGAGGGTATACAATTCTAGAACAGACAAAACTTATGCATAATAGAAAAAGCAGAACAGTCGTTGACTCTGGGTGGGAAGGGAAAGGAATTGACTGGGAAGGGGCATGAGGGAACTTTCTTTATATTACACAGGAATAAGGATTAGTCAAAACTCAGTAACTTTAGACATAGTATTTGTGCATTTCACTATATGTATGTGTGTGTGTATATATATATAGTCAAAAGAAAAAATAATTGCAAACATCTATTTAGTGATATACATGCTGAAGCATTTAGGAGAAAGTGTATGGATGTGTACAATTTACTTTAACATGAATCAAAGGAATCAAAATATAGTGCTAGCTAGAGGGATGAGTAGATGAAGAGATAGGTGATATTAATCAAGGAAGTGCAGTAAAATACAAATCTATGTGGTATAGGTTTGTGCCATAAAATGCTTTCAACTTTGCTGGATGTTTGAAAAATGTAATAATAAAATGTTGAAACATGAAAGTGGAATGAGATTATTTTCAGACATGCACACACAAAAAAGTATGACCAATAGATTTCATTAAATTAATTAGTAAAGGAAATTGACAGAAGTAAAATTATCCAAGTTGGAAGCATGGGAAAATCAGGAAGGAAAGAGGCATAATAAAAAAAGGCCAATATTTGCATAAGTCTAAATTATTATTGACTGTGAAAACAATATATACGGAATTAAAATGCATGAAACAATGGTATAAAAAGCAAAATTGGGGTGAGTGGAATTAAAATGTCCTAAGGTCCTTGCATATACTTAGTAGCAACACCAATTTATATTGAACTAAGTCAAAGTTGTATTTCATAAAATCCAAGGTAAATATTACTAATTTCCTAGGGCTGCCATAACAAATTACCACAAGCTGGGGGTCTTAAAACAGCAGAAATTTTTTTCATCACAGTTGGAGAAATTACAAAACTAAAATCAAGGTGCTGGAAAGGGCATGCTCCCTTTGAAGGCTCTAGGGAAGAGTACTTCCTTGACTCCTTCATCTTCTGGTGGTTCTGGCAATCCTTAATGATCGTTTGCTGGTGGCTTCATCTCTCCAATTTCTACCTCCATCACCACAGGCTTCCTTCCCTTGTGTCTCTCTGGGTGTCTTTTCTTCTTCTTATAAGGACACCAATCATTGGATTTAGGGTCCTCCCAGATTGAGTATGACTTCACCTTAACTAATTACAACTACAAAGACTTTGTTTCCAAATAAAGTCACATTGTGAGGTACTGAATTAATACGAATTTTGGGGGAACACTATTCAACCCACTTCAAGCACCAAAAGAAAATAAAAAGAATACTTAACAAATAAGTAAATGAAGAGGAAAAAGTAAACTATAAAATACTTAACCCAAAATAAGTAAAGAGGAGAGATTAAAAGACAAGTGGACAAATATAAAGGAAATAATAAGAGAGGAGCTTGAAACATAAATATATCCGTCATTACATTAAATGGAAATTGACTAAAACACATAAAATAAAATATGAAGATTTTCAGACTGGAGAAAGAACTCAATGATATGTCACTTTGAAAAGACACACATAAAGGAATATGGAACATTTGAAGGTAAAGGTATACATAAAATCATGTAAACAGTCACCAGAAGGCTGACACTACTGTATTTCTGTAAAAGAAAGTAGCATTTCAGACAAGAAGAGTTACTAGAGACAAAGAGATACACTTCATCAGGATGAAAGGATCGAGTCACCAGGAAGAATCACTCTAAATTTATAGGTGTATTATCACATAACTTTCCTATTATATAAAGTAAAATTTGAAAAACTATAGAGATTGACAGACAAATTCACAATGTATATGTCTCAGTAACTGACAGAAATACAGACTTTTAATAGAAAATTTGTAGAACACAATGAGCAAACTTGAATCAAATTGCCATTTACAGTTTAATACAATCAACGCTTGCACTAAAACTATTTATTTCATGTTCACTTGAAACACTCACCAAAATTGATCAGTTGCATGGCTATAGCAGCGATCAAAAACTTTCAAAGTATTGAACTCATCTATAAAAGGGTCACTGAGTAAGTGGAATTAAACAAGATGTCAATAACAAAAGAGAACTAGAAAATTCCCAAATGTTTGGAAATTAAACAAGAATATTATAAGTAATCTATGATTCAACAAAGAAATCCAAGTGGATGTTAAGTAATATTTTAAAATGGATGATAATGCAAACCTGGCCTTCAACTTGTAGTTGAAGTTGTGCTTAAAGGAAAATGCATGTCTCTACTTACTGGCATATGCTAGTGAATAAAACAACTGAAGTCAATAAACAAGAAAGGCAAAAGAGAAGAAGGAAAAAATAGAAGGGAGAAAGAAGTAAAACTTAATAAACTAGACAAGAAACATTCAATACAGAGGAGTACCAACAAACTAGTGAATTAGTAATATTTGTAAAACTTTGTCAAGATTGATAAAGAAAGAAACACATATTACCAGTTTCAGAGATAGAAGAGGACATTTCTAGATCCTACAAACATTGCGGAAATAAAGAGATTATTACTTTTTTGCCAATAAATTAGAAAAGTTAAAAAATAGTCAAATTCCTAGAAAAATAGAACTTTGTGAAATTGTCACAGAAAAGAAATAGAAAACCTGTGTAGATCTGTATCTATTAAATAAATTGAATCTGTAGTTTAAAACCTCCCTACAAAGAAAATTTAAGGCCTAGATGGCATCACCAGTGAATTTATCCAAATTTTACCAAAAAAAAAAGCAGAAAATAAAAAAAAGAACATTTTTCAATCAATTTTATAAGGCCAACATAACCTTGATACAAAACCTGAAATGACATTTACAAGAGAGGAAAATGCAGGCCGATGTCTCTCATGAATAAAATCCTACTGAAAGTATTAGCAAAGTGCACCTTGCTATATATAAAGGGAAATACACCATGACTCAGAAATTTTATTCCAGCAATACGAGTT
Organism: Mandrillus leucophaeus; assembly: GCF_000951045.1. NCBI lineage: Eukaryota > Metazoa > Chordata > Mammalia > Primates > Cercopithecidae > Mandrillus > Mandrillus leucophaeus. The sequence continues at coordinate 1,090,377 of NW_012105054.1, read as the reverse complement.
TCATTTAACATACAAAAAATCAACTGATGAACTTATCACATTCGGAATGTAAAGAAGAAAAAATCATTTAATCATCTTCATAAGTGGATCAAATTTAATATGTATTCATAATTTAGGCAAAAAATAGCAACTAAAAACAGAAGGAAATTTCTATAATTGATTTTTTAAAACTCTACAAAATCCTACAGCAAATATTAAATTTAATACTCAAATATTCAGTTTTTCCCCCTGGAATCAAGAATAGAAAAGAAAATACTCCTATCACCTATTCAACACATTTTCTAATATCCTATTAGTGTAAGAAGGTAAAAATAAGAAGTGAAAGGAATAAGAATTAGAAAAAAGAGGTAAGACTATTATTTGTAGATAACTTGATGTGAATATAGAAAATCTATGAATTATTGTATTTAGCAAGTGAATACTGCAAGCTTGCTAGATACAATATACAAAAATAAATAGTTTTAATAAACCAATTCTAAACAAACAATTTGAAAATGTAATTCAAAGACACAGCTAACATTTACATGACATCACCACACATCAAATTCTAGGAATACATTTAACCTTCTGTGAAAAACCTCTATATAGCAAATCATGAAACATTATCGAGAGACAGAAAAGAAAAATACCTAAATACACAGAATAAATGCATTCTTTATAAATTAGAAACACTATTATTTTAAAGATGCCAACTGTCCCCAAATTGATCTATGGATTCAATGCAATCCCAACAAAAATCTCAGCAGCCTTTTTATTTCAATGAAAATTGACAACGTAATTCTAACATTTATATGGAAATGCAGTATAGCAGCAACTAGTAGACTGAGATTAGCCCAGTTATTCTTGAAGAAGGATAAAGGTAAAGGGCTCACACTAACACATATGAAAAATGAATTTAAAATAACAAGAATTAAGAAAATATGGTACTAGTACAAGGCAAATAGACTAATGGAACAGAATGACAAATCCTGAAAATCTACCCATATACGGACACCAGATTTACAACACTTCAGAATGAAAGAACAGTCATTTAAATAAGTGGTATTTGGTCAGTTGAATTTCTAAATGGAAAATATGATTATTGACCCCTACTTCATACCATAAAGAAAAAAAAAATTCCAAATATACTGTTTAATGTAAAAGGTAAAACAATCCAACTTCTAAAAAACCACATAGGAGATTTATTTTATAATTTCAGGAAAGCAAAGATTTCTTAAATAGAACATAAAAAGTAGTAACATAAAGGAAAAGATTGAGAAGTTGGACTGTATAAAAAAAGAACTTCTGTTTATCAAAAGATACACTTAAGAGAATGAAAAGGCAAGCTACAGATGGGTAGAACATATCTGCAATATGTATTTCCAATAAAAGACTCGTATCTTATATGAAGAACTATAAATCAATAAGAAAAACACAATTCAATTTTAAAAATACACTAAGGAATGAATAGCACAAATTTTTAAAATAGCACTAAGGAGGAACAGGAATATCCTCTTCGCAAAACAAGATGTCCAATTTGCCAATGAATATCTGAAAAAACGCTCCACCTCAAACATAAGGAAAATGGGAAATAAAACCACAATAAGATGCTACTATATCCCCATGAAAATGCTAACATTAAAAAGGAAGGATGGAGCAACTAGAATTCTCATAAATTGCTGTTTGGATTGCAAATTGTTGCAATTTCCTACTTGGGAAATTGAAATTATCTACTAATGCTACATGTGCATATGACCCAGTAATTGCATCCTTAGATATAAACCCAACAGAAATGCCTTAAACAAGCCCACCTTGCCCCG
>NW_012105054.1:1064871-1088528 GCF_000951045.1 Mandrillus leucophaeus | reverse complement strand
CACACCCCCACTCAGAAAAATGCACAAGAGAGATCTTGGCAGATCTACACGTAACAACCAAAAGCTAAGGAGAAGAAAATGGAAACATCTTACTGTCCATGAACAAGTAGAATGGATACATTGGGGAATGTTCATACAATGAAATACTTGACATCAATGAAAGCCGACAAATAACCACTACACCTAACAGTATGGATGAATTTCACATGCAAAATATTGAGCAGGAATGTCAAATACAGATGAATAAGGTTTTGTATTCTTTCATGAGCTGGTCAGTCAGGTGCAGCCACAAGAGGGGACAGATGAGTGGCACAGGAAAAACAGTGTATTATACGCACAGGTCCTAGAACGGGGGTCACCGCATGCTACTAGGGGACCACATCAGGGGAGAAGTGAGCTCAACCAAGCAGGTGGCGAGCTGAGAGCCAGCGAGGACCTGTGGGCAAGTGCCTTTATTGGGGGTCAAGGTAGCGTTCACAAGCAAATGGTACAAGGGGAATTCAGTGGTACAATGAATGTCGTTAGGTCACCGCAGAGGCGGGAAAGAAGGGGAATTTGTGCCCCAGACCAGCCTTACACACTGGTGCACTCGGTCACCTGACAGGGGCGTCGCAGCCTATCTGGGGGGATGTTGAAGCTGCAGGAAAATATAAAGTGTTAAAATTCACAACGTAAATACATAATGAATGATTCCATTTATATACATTTGTGAAAGAAGAAGAACTAATGTATAGTGTTAGCACTGAAGATAATGGTTATTTGGGGGAGGAGAGGGTATAGTGACTGCAGAGTTTGCATTCTATTTCTTGCTGTGGGTGGTGCTTACTCAGCTATGTTCAGTTTGTGAAAATTCACAAGTTGCATAATATAAATATTTTTCTGAATATATTGTATACTTCAATCAATAACGCATTTATTTTTATATTTTTCTACCATTTTCCCAAGTCATTAGGTTGGAGACATGTAGACTTGCTTTTGTCTCCCTTTTCTTCTTTGATTCGTTATTTTAAAAGCTGCCTTAGTTCTTAAAACAAATGTCTCTTTCTTGAGCTTTGGAAGGGAAAATTAACATTATTTGCACAGTTGTTGAGAAATCACTTAATCCAATTAAAAATGCAATTAGAATTTTTCATTTGCTTTCGCTCTCCCATCTTGAATTCATGTAACTGCCATGGGTTAGCCCTTATTAATTATTTCCTATTCTCCCAATTCTCTGTTTCTGCAGCCCAGTTTAGACATTTCTCTTTAGTTGAAGTTTAGACCCTGTCCTATCCTGTGATTTCTAACCCTACTGCATATGTCAGAAATTCTTTGGAAAAGATACTGAGAGGTACCTTTTGCCCTGAAATTGTTTGTATTTCTTTCTTAGGTGAATGGCAGATAATCCCCTGGTGAGAAGGGAGGGCTGGTTTCTAGGAAGTTTCAGGGCTGGGCCAGTCCACTATCAAAATAGTAAATATACCTAATTAATGTATGAATGTATTATAATAAAAGACTGTGGACTGGACGTGTATTTTCTAGAAATGTAGTTCTCAAAGTTTTTATTCTCAAAACCTCTTTGCATTCTTAAAAACTATAAAGGGCACCCAAGGAATATGTTCATGTTGCTTGTATCTATCAGTATTTGCCATACTACAAACTGAGAAATTTAAATCTATATATTTATTAATTCATTTAAAATAGCAATAATATACCCATTACATCTTAACATATGTAACACATTTTGATGGGAAATTATTGTTTTTCAAAACGAAGAAAAAACGTAGAAGAAAAGTAGCATCGTTTTACGTTTTGCAAATCTCTTTACTGTCTGGATCGATGGAAGACAGCTGGATTCTCATGTCTGCTTCTGCATTCAATCTGTTGAGATGTAATGTGTCAGGAAGCTTTTGTAAAACTCCACTGTATCTACATGAGAGATTGAAAGTGAAACAGCCAAGTAACATCACATATTGTTATGAAAATAGATTTGACCTTTGAAGATCACCTGAAAGGATCTTGGAAACCCCCAGAAATCCCCAGACCACATGTTGAGAACCCCTGATCTAGGAAATTTTAAGATTTCTTTTTGGTCTACGATTTAGTCAATTTTTGTAAATGTTTCCTGTGCTCTTTAAGGAAGAAAACAAGGCATTTGTGGGAAATTATACCTGTAATGTAATTAATATAAGTGTAATATCAATTGTTTAAATATAATGTGAAATACATGAATAGTTTCATAGATTATACATAAAAGTCAGGGGTCAGCAAACTGGCCTGCCAGCCCAGGGTCTGTTTATATATGGCCCTTGGGCTACTTGCAGTTTTCATATTTTTAAAGGATTGTTTAAAAACCATACACTCACAGAGAAGAATGTGCAACAGAGATCATATGTGACCCACAAAGCCTAAAATATTTTCTCTCTGGCTCTTTACAGAAAAAGGTTGCTGAACTCTGAATAAACAAACTACTAATTATATCACTCATTAGATACAGCTGTATATGTTTTTCTTCTGTTTGGCAAGTAAAAAATAAAAGTAAATTTATTAAAAAGTTTCCCAGTATTAATAATATGAATTTTATGGCATGTAGAAAAGCATTGAGTTTCATGTTCTGGCAAGAAGAGTTTTATCTACTTTTAATTTATCCTTGAATTCTATTTCTTCTGATTTTAATATTGCCACTTTTTTTTTTTTTTACATTTTTTGGTTGCTTTTAATGTACCTCATAAAATCTATACTATTAGATTGTATATTTTAATATAGTCTGAGAATATTTGTTCTTTAAGTAAGTTAATTTGGTTCATTCACATTTGTTATATAAATTGTATTTATTCTCCAATCATCTCAGCATATCATGTATATTTTTAAAATTTATTTTCTAACCTTGACCATCTGCAATATGTTCTTTGATTTTCTTAATCCTCTACTAATTTGTGAGACATGGCCCATTGTAGTATAATCAGAGGTTATTAATATCAATGCAAATATTTAAAAGAACAATGTGAAGAATACAACTATCCATTCAAGAGTCCCATGTATATGAGAAATAAAAATAGCAACAGCTCCTATTTATGGCGTCATTGTCTATGTAAAGCATGTACATAAATCAACTCATTTAATCCTCATAATAGCCCCATGAGTAGGTCTTTCTTAGAGATGAGAGCTCCTGGGGCTTCAATAAATTGTCCCCAGTCACTCTTCCAGTGAGCGGTGAGTGGCTGACTTGGAAGTCAAACCTCCTTCTGGCTGACTCCATAGCACCCCCATCATTACCATATACCTGGTACTTTCACGGAGCTGGAGAGAAGGTTCTTCCCTGGCTCCAGTCTCTTCATCTGTCCTGCTCACTCCAGAAGGAGCTGTAGTGGAATGCATCTACAGGATTCAGCATTCTCATGGGAGCATTGCAGATTCCTCAGAACGTTGAACAAATTCATGAAAATCACAAGACAATGTGAGTGGAAGTGCTAAGGTTTTAGGCCTACTGGGGGCCAGAGAGGAGGTTATTCAGAGTTCCCAACTCTGAATTGTCTTTTAAACTCTAAATTCAAGCTGCACACCTGTGTTGTCCAGATCACCTTATTGGTCCATTTCTCCCTCTGATCTAAAGTGTTCAAATGTGCAGGATCTATGTATATTTAAGGTCTCTATTTCTCATTTTTTAATTTATTTATAATGTATGATTTTCCTGTCTTTCTCTTTTAGACCATAACCTTTTTTGTATTCACATGTGTCTTTAAAAAAAATCCCACACTATTCTAAATTCATACAAAGCATACAAAGTTTTTAAATGTTCTCATCTGACTACCCCTTATAATTGTTTAAATAGTTACAAATGAAGGCTGTTAACATATAGTTTGGATTTTGTCATAAAGTCAACTCAAAAGATAAAAGGATAAATTATGTCATTTATATTCTTTGTCATCCACTTGAATCATACATAACTTTTTCAACAGCCTACACTCAGCACGGATCCATGCAGATCTTTTAGTGGGATGGAGGAAAAGGCACCTGAGAGGTTCTGACTCACGTCCTCACTCAAGGCAGTGGGCTGGTGTGACCCAGCAAGGGTGGGAATGGAAGGGCCCAGCCCCCCAGCAGGAGTGCCTGGGTTTCTGAGTGCCTGCTCAGCCCAAGAAGTCCGCATCTGGCCGGGTGTCCAGGCAGCCTTGCCCCTTATGTAGACACAGCACTGGGGGTCTTCTGCTGGTGTTATTCAAGGCTCTGCCTCTCTTTGCCCTAATGGATGAGAGTATTTGAGGCTTACCTGTGCAAAAGCGTATAGAACTTATACATCACATATTGTGATGACAAACTGCCCCTATTTCAAAACAGACAGCAAAGGCTGCTGGGACACAGGATCTGGAGTGTGGCTGGCATGAATCTCAGCTCAGTCACTTGTTTGCGATGAGACTTCTCTGTGCCTCAATTCCCACATCTAGAAAATGGAGTAGTAAGAGTACCTTTCTTACAGGGTTATTGTGAGGGTTGAAGGAATTAATACTTATAAATTACTTTCTGCCTGCAACATAGTAAACATTTAGGACAAGCTAGTCACATCATTGTCTTTATTTTTATTATATTTTTATTGCTTCTGCGTATCTGCCTCCTTCTCCTCCTCCCACCTGTCCCCACTTCCCAATGTTTTCAGTTACCTAATGTTTATGTTACCTTTGTAAGCTGCCTCATAGCCTTTGAGAACAAGGTGGTTGTAGAAATACATTCTTATAATTAAAAAATATAGATAGAAAGAAGGGAAGAAAAGAGTGAGGAGGGAAGAAGGAAGAAAAGGAGAAAATTACATATGGAATTATTCAAGGCAGAACTGTCACTTGTTGTCTACTTAAGGTCACCAGCCCCTAGTTTTCTTATCTAGACTCTCTGGCCCCCTGCTCACTTCTAGAGAAAAGGGAGTGTGGTCATTTGAATCCTAGAGCTCTTTCTCCCAGGACATTTCTCCTGTCTCTGGCTACAGTGACCTGTCTTTGCCTGCCTCCGAGGGGGCCACACTTCGTGGATACATGGCCACTCTTCCATCTCTAATTGATCAGAAGTTTTTTCAGTTTCTCAGAATCATTCTCAGCATAGCTCTGGGAAGTCACCACCCACCAAAATTACCAGAGTTAAGATGGACCAAGGATCAAAGACACCATGGCTGGCTGTCCATCTTGGTCAAGGTGTCACTATCTCAGGAATCTTCCCCCTCATCTGGGCTTCCTTTATGGCTTTTGCTTAATATACATGGATAGCACATTATTCTTCCTGCACATTTGACTAAAGCAGAGGATAGCTGTAGTGGATTAAAGTACAAGCATCACCTGGAAGTAGCTCCTCAGATATAGGTATGAGTCAAGATTAATTGCTTTTTTGCACAAAAAGGATTCAAGGACTCTGGTTAATTATTACTAGCAAATCTTTGGAAACTAACATTGGATGGGAATATAATTATTTCTCTTTTGAAACAGGGTGTCTTAGAATTAGGAAAGTGAAATTCACTAATAAAAATAACATGATTGATACTCTGACATACATCAGATTGAAAAATCTGTGTGTGGCTTTGGGACCAGGAATATACCAAGAACCCTGGAGTGAGATCGACTGGACATTTGGAACCAGTCAGCAAACAGTGTGGATTGTGAGTGGCATTGTACTAGGCGCAAGGTGATATGGGTATATGACATTTCCTTCCGTGGAAATGAGCCAGAGGGTTCAGGAGCTGTCTCTCAAGCTGGTTTTCTCTTGCTGTGTGACTTTCAGCAAGTCATTAATCTGTGTACCTCAGTATCTTCCTTTCTGTAAAATGAGGAAGATATTAGAAGAAATCACTGAGAAACCTTCTTTTCTGTGATTTGACCCTTATAAACTCCACATCACAATTTAGTCATATAGCTGTTACATTGATTGACATTTTTTAAAGAGATACTTGAAACTTTTTCTGAGCACCTCTTCCCTCCTTCCCTTAATTTCCAACTCTGTAACAGCTTTAACTCTAAGAATAGAACATGGCACTGAAATGAGCTATATACTTCTGCATTTATATGGGAAAATTCTTATAGCAGCCTTATTTGCCTGCATAGCTAGATACTTAACTCTTTAATTTTAATGCAATAATTCATCCATTATTCAACCATAAGAGAGTGTGTACCTGATTTTTTAATTACAAGTCGAAGAGACAGTTACAACTGAGCTCAATTTCTTACTGGGAGGCCATGTTCACTTCCCTTGCAAGATGACACTGAATAATGGTTTCTGAAATAAGTGAAATCATGAAGTCCCTAAAAATAGTTACAGGTATATTTTTTTCTACTTGCATTTAATTTACACAGTAACAATCCTTCTTATAGGCTTTAACACAGTGTGGTATTTGATCCTTTGAAGTGGTTCTTGATTTGGTTCTCCTTTCAAATTATCCTCAGGAGAAAATACCAGGGATACCTGAAGGTTGCAGAATTAACTCAAGCATAGTATCGCTCTTTTCTTCTCCTGTAACTGCCATTTGCTAACTTCCCAATTAATTCTTCGCACCCGCCCTCCACCCACCTACACACCCTTGCATACGATCTGTCTTAGTCATTTGACACTATCTACTAGAATCAGTATAGTAGCACCTTGATTAGTATTCACAGTAATTGCTATTTCACAGATCCTTAGTGGAATGTACTTATTTTCTTCCAGCAAATTTTCAGGTTGCTTAAGGTCAAGCCCACTTTAATCCAGGAGGAAGTGTTCAGTAAACACTTTATCCTAGGATACTGAAATAATCTTGCTTTGTCAGGGTTGGATTTAATTCTTCCAAAGGAATCCTATGTGAGACAACGTGTAGAAAAGGTCATTTCAGGGCAGAGGATGAGCTGGTAAGAAACCCAGGAGGGAGTTTGTAATCTCTGACCTAGTGGCAAAGAAGTTCTGAAATATGAAAGTGTTGCTCCACTAGGAAGGTCCAGTTCTCAAGTAGCAAATGATAAGAAAGTTGGGAGGAACTAATTTTTCTAAAGGATTCCAGTTTCTACACTTCAACCTATAGTATCCCCGAAATGCACGCACATACATAGCCACATACATGGCTGTTGTGCAGCAATAACTCAGAACTACAGCAAGTATGTCCATATCTTAATTCCATGTTTTAGTGTACTAGGCAGCTGACCTTTTAAAGACAGGAATTGGCCCTTATTTGGCTTTTTACCCCTAGCTTCTATCACAGTGCTTGGAAATAGTCAATGAACACACACTGTTGACCAAGTAAATAGTAAATAATAACAATAACTAAACATTTTAATCGTTTGCCATTACTTTATTTAATACAATATTCACTAAAACGCCAAAAGGTACTTTTACTATCTTTATTTTATAGAGGAGGAAACTGAGGCTGTTACTTGTCCAAAGTGTGTCCCTAGAATCTGTGATCATTAGATCATAAAGAATACCTTTTGAATATGTGAAGAATAACATTTCATAGTTTTGTTGCAATGCTCATCCTACAAGATTTGAATGGAAATAGTCCCTCCAGTCACATGCTGAATATGGTATTAATTATTACTGTGTCTCGGAAGGATAACAGACCTTGTCAGGTTTTCCAGGATTCCATCTTGTCTTCACTTTTCTCATTTTGAGCCCAGATCTCTGCTTAATATGATTTCAGTTGAATAGTCGGTACTTTGTTGTCTCATATGAAGGTCACACAATAGAGAATAACAAGCACACTACTTCTCAGAATGGGGCCTGGAGCCTTCTCATCCCTTGTTATTTACCATCTTGTAATATTTACCATCTTGTAAATATTGACCTGTTGACAGCTGAAATCCAAAAGGGTCAGTCTTTACAAAGTCATATTGACTGTTCATTCATTTCAGTAATTTATAATAACAGTTCTTCCTGAATAATTCAATCTAAAAATCTGAGCAAAACTTGGGGGAAAAGACTACCAATGGGGTGGTAAGCAGCATGATGGATATATAGAGAAAACAAATGAAATGTCTTTTGTAATTTCACTGTAAAAGTCATTTCTTGTCTTTGTAGAAATAAAAGTCTGTATAAAATATGTTCCTGTTGGATGTTCTGTAGACACGTGCCATTCAAAAATGATACTCTGTTTGTCTCATTTGCAAAGATTTACAATAATCACTCTCTAAATTTCTGGTCAGAGAATCATATACATGCGTGAAATACCTACAGGCCTTTAAAATTTCTTTTTATTATGTTTTCCTGATTATAAATTATTACATTCCCATTCCAGAAAGTCAGGAAAGTGCAAGAAAAGAATGAAGATGTAGGAAAAGAAACTGGTTGTCATTGTTTTAATTTATTGGGTTATTTTAAATTAATTTTAAATGATAATAATTATTATTATTTGATTCAACGGGAAAGGAAGAAAGAATTCTGGAAATAAAGACAAGGATACTTACATTGTTTGGAAGGAGAACCATATAAGCAGATGTAATTCTAAGAAGTATATATTACAGATGAAAACCAAGAGTTAAGAGGGTAACATGAATAAAACATCATTTCATACAATAGAGCTATTTGGGGTTTTGCAGAATCCAGCCCCTGACCCTTAGCAGGCAGTACCCATAGCAGAGAGAGAGCTGGTTAGACCGAATAATGTGTTGGAGATGCCTATCTTGGTATAGCGCTTTGAAATCCACAAATCGCTTTTGTTATGTCACCCTCATAACAATGCTGTGAAACCGAATATATTACCGCTTGCTAAAGCTAAGAACACTGAGTCTCAGAGAGGTTAAATGGTTTTACCAAAGATACAAGACCAATAAATAATAAAGGCAGGACTAAAAGCTAGGTCCTCTGACCCCTAAACTGCTGCCTCCATGTGATGATGATGACGATGATGATGACAATCATGACAAAGCTAACATTCATTGAACTCCTATTATGTGCTCTAAATACTTTGTGTGCATTAATTCATTTAATAACATGATGTAATAATCCTAAGAAACTTCACCATAAAAAATTAATTCTGCATTTACAAATATGTAATTCCCTTTAGCGTTGTGCAAAGTTATCACCTTCACGGTTCTGAAATCCAGAGAATTTATGCTAGGTTGTGTGAAATTCTAGACAGCAGCATGGATGAAGCAGATGGCCACCCTCAGGCCTAGAAAGGAGAAAATGGACCCTGACTAGGGAGAAAAATCAGTATTATTTCTTATAATAGAAAGACTGATACTGTTTCAATGACTCAAACACATTCCAAACAAAGTAAACCTAGGATTTCTCTCATCTTTTTCCAATTTAATGCCATGAAGAAGTACAGTTGTCTTTTAATTTGATTGCAGATAGGCTCAGTTTGCAGGAGATCAGTAATATTTCATTCCTGTTAAATTCTGGTTCCATCGTTTCTATGTGAAACACTTATTGAAGAATAATATGAGTTTCACTTTAGCACAACACAGCAAAATAGTTTTAGTAATGGCTAATAGGTTTATATGTAAAATGAAAACCTACTCTATAAAATATCTGTAGAAATTTCTTCTCATTTTTTTCTCTCCTTTGTCCCTGGCCCAGAGATTCTTACATAGCTTTTAAAAGTGGGGTCACCATCTGCACTGGACACCTGTTGTGCCCCACTTTACATTCTTACAGCCCACCCCTTCAGCAACTATTGCTACGGCAACCAGCTTCAAACAGGTGTAACTTGACAGCACCTGGTCCCCACTACATCAAAAATCTCTCAGTTTTTTTCTGGAACTTTTTTGATCACTTCACGAGATGCTTGTGGAAAACTACCCAGACACTCATGCATTAGTAGCGTGGGTATGTAAGACAGTCAATGCTCTTAACCAGGGGGTAAGTGGGGTGGATAAATGTTGTCCTCTTCCACGGCTCAGTTGGGCAATTCTGAGGCACATTCTGCAAGGCTCCTTGAGGATTCTGATGGAGGGGAGCCCCAGTTACTCCCAGGGTGACCAACCTTTGCATGGTCTTGAACCACATCTGCATCTCGCTCTCCCTAGCTTCCTCTCCTGTTTGCTGAGATCACTTCTAAAATAAACTATCTGTACACAATTCCCTGGCTCCAACTCTGCCTTCTTAAAAATCCTTCCTAAGATAGTTGTTTTTGAGAGTGGCCTCACAAAGCAGGCACTCAGAATGGGATTCTAGGTTGGGATCTCTTCCGAGTGAGGTGGTGATACAGGCCTCATTTTCCAGTGTAGGTCTAGTGGTGACACTCCTGGTCTGCAGTAGCTACACAATCTCTAACTCTCCAGTGGGGGAAAGGGGAAAAACACAGTTAAGGAATAAAGCCCTGGCCTACGGTATTTGAATGATACTGGACCAGAGATAATCAACAAGGATTGTTGAGCTGGCTGGCCTCTGCTAATTGCTTTGAAAACATTAAAAATATGTAAATAAAGTGGTTAAAAATAAGCAACAATCAACCCAAAGCATGGTGTCATATCAGAAGGCATATATGGCAGCATTTTAAGAGATCTTAATTTCTGCTGGAAATCAGGCTGAGAATTTGAGTATAAGGGGAGCAGAACAAAAAGGGGACTGAATATACCTCCTGAATATGCTGCCTGTGCCAAAATCAGGGTTTGCACGAAAAGAGTGGATCCCCAAGACCTAAGATGGGGACACTTGGTTGGATGAGCCTGAAAAAAAAAATAGAACTTCCAGGTTTGCCTGTACCCTCTATGCCAGCAGAAACCGGCTTTCTACTTTAGTAGAGAACAACAGCTTTCTCCTGCCTGGAGACCCTACAAAGTCCTCACCTGGGGCAATTGATCTTCCTCCTCCAGTTCTTCTCCTGATTCCTCTCCTTAGCTCTCCCTGGTTGTGGCACAACTCTAGCTGAGAAATACAGTTTCTTCTCTGGGAAGAACTTGCACCCAAGAGACACCCAGAGAATTGCAGGACCCAATTAACACTTAGCAGTAGGAACTAGATGCTGTCAGGGTATGCCTGTTTGTAATGTTTGTGCTTATGATATTGTCATCTCTTCTCCTTCAATTCCATTTTTCATTGGCTCTTATTCACAGTGAGTTTCCTGGAGTGTGAGATAGTGGATGCTTACTGTGGGACACTGGGCTTTCTTTTATAGATCATAGAGATCTTTTGTAGAATATATTAGGTACACAGCCAGGGCAGAAGTAAAGAAATCCACACTAAATCCACACAATCCAACTTTAATCCTAAACAAGTAACAAAAAACACAATTGTATAATTTGTTGAAGAATTGCTGAACAACCTAAATATGTTGGAAATGTCCTGGAAATTAGAAATATCAACATGGCAAACTTGGTAAAAAGGACACCTTACAAAATATATATGTATATGTATGAAAATGTATGTATGTATTTATCATACCTATATACACATCATACATATATGCACACCTATACATATACACATCACACACACTGATCTATGGGATGTGGGTGCCCATTTTCATGCAAACAGGTTCAAAGACGATTCTTTTCATTTCCAGGGCTTCTTTCCTTGATTCTTGAATTGAATAGAACTAGATATATTTCTTGGGAAAGGTTCTGGGCTGAAGCAATCAATATTAGGGGTCAAATCATTGTGAAGAATTATTTAAAAAGTAATTGAGACTATTGCAATCCACCAGGAAACAGTAAACATGAACTGTTGGGAGATATTGCCATATATACTGTGAGAGTTAATTTTATATATCATCTCGACTGGGTTAAGGGATACCCAGATAGCTGTAGAAACATTATTTCTGGGTGTGTTTGTGAGAGTGTTTCTGGAACAGATGAGCATTTCTGTAAGTAGACTGAGTAGAGAAGATCACCCTCACCAACATGGGTAGGAATCATCCAATCCTTTCAGGTCTCAAATAAAACAAAAGCTGGAGAAAGGGCATATTCCCTCCTTCTCATCTGCAGCTAACATCCATTTTCTCTGATGCCCACAGACATCAGAGCTCCAGGTTCTCCAGCCTTTGGACTTCAGGATTGCAGCCCAGTTTCTCAGGCTTTTGGCCTTGGACTGATAATTTCACCATTAATTCACTTCCCTAGTCCCTCAGGCCTTCAGACTTGGACTGAATTATCCTGTCAGCCTTCCTGGTTTTCCAGTGTACAGAGGGCCCATCCTGGAACTTTCTCAGCTTCCATGATGTCATCAGCCAATTTGCATAATAAATCCCCTCTTATACATCTCTGTGTATACTATTGGTTCTGTTTCTCTGGAGAACCCCGACTAATAAATACATACTCTGTCCTCTGATTCAACTGACTGGGAAAGCAGTGTTTGTAGTTTGCCCATGCCTGTTGTTCTGACATAATTTTCAACACCACCCCATTTTACCTGTGAAAATATCCTGGTCTGGATAATAAATTATGGGTTACCCAAGAGATATAGAATCTGAAGACACACTGTTAGAGTTAAAATCCATTTTATCCACCTATCAAACAGGTCAACTAAACTCTAACTTTAGTCTCTCGGTATAAACCTGCAATGGCTTTCCTTTGTTAGAAGTGTAGCCACTTGGCTTTTCTACCAGTTCCGGTTCTAAGCATGTCACTTTTGAAACAAACCCCATTTGTTGTCCACGAATTTAAACCTGAATTTTGAAAATAGCTTATCATTAGATTCACAGAAAGTCATATCCATCACTCACTCTGGCATTGGCAAGGAGGGTGCTGGAACTATTCCTAATCTGTCTTCTGTTCTTTTCTGAGTGGGCATTCATACCTATATACCCCACGTCTTGGCCAGGCAGGTTTACCTCTGGTGGGCAGGTTAGGTGGAAAAGCAGTGAAACTGTAGCTGAGAGCAGATGCCAGTGTGGTGGAGGCTGATGGTCCTGCAATATCAGAGTTCCCGCCGAGAGGGAGATGGCTGTGGAAATGACGCTTTAATTGTCCTCAACATTGCAGCTCAGTTCACAGAGAACAGAAAACTATTATTTAAACAGATGGCAGGCCTGCCCATCCATAACCAGGCATTTAATGAGATAAAACAGAGCAGCCAGGGCTGTAGGTGTGTGAGTTCAGACCATTTTGGAAGACATCAATTTAATTGCACTTCTATTTTTGTGAAAGCTGTTCCCAGATGCCTATCTTGCCCTCTATTCTACCTTCCTTCTTTCTCTTTATTTTTATCTCTCTTGCTTTTCTGGTGTTTGGGTCACAATCAGATGGATGGTTTGCTTCCCTGACTTGCAGTGCCACAGTTTTCAAATGGCATATAATTGGGGCAGCCTGGTGAAGCTGATGGTATGTGGGCTGTGATGCCAGAGAGACTTGGGTGTAAATCTCTGCTCAGCTGCTTAGTAGACGTTTCCTCTTCCATAAAAATGGTGATAGTAATCTCCATCTCATAGCACTGTTGTGAAGTTTGAAAAAAAATAATGTATGAAAAAATGTCAAGTATAGTTCCTAACCTTTGTGGGTGCTCTATAAAAAAAACAGGGACTGCTATTATTATTACATCCAGTTTTTCATGCATGGTGTCGAATTTAGGATCTCCTGAGTCACTCTTTTTCAATTCATTCTAGGCCTTTGGCATAATACCCAGTGTCCTGCTTAAATAAAGAAAATTAGGCCAGGCGCAGTGGCTCACCGCCTGTAATCCCAACACTTTGGGAGGCTTAAGAGGGTGGATCACTTGATGTCAGGAGTTCAAGACCAGCCTGGCCAACATGGTGAAACTCCATCTCTACTAAAAATACAAAAGTCAGTTGGCATGGTGGTGGGTGCCTGTAGTCCCAGCTACTCAGGAGGCTGAGGCAGGAGAATCGCTTGAACCAGGAATGGGGAGGTTACAGTGGGTCGAGATCACGCCACTGCACTCCAGCCTGGGCGACAGAGCAAGAGCAAGACTTCTTCAGCAAAAAAAAAAAAAAAAAACAAAAAAAAAAAGAAGGATAATTATATGGTAGAGTCTTGGCCACTCTATTATTTGTATTCATTGTCCCATCTGAATTTCTCCTACACCACATAAAAGCACTACCTTTTGTACTGCCTCTGGGGACAGAAGACTCACTAGTTGGTCTCAATCAGTGAATAAGTTCTATCTGTTCCATTCAAGTCAATTAGGTTTGATGCTATGAATGTCTACATGTGTAAAAATAGAAAGCTATAGGTGCAGTGGGCTAGCTGCAAGTGATGACCTGTGCCTTTTGGCACTGTGTGATGTGGACAGTGTGCAGCCATGGGGGCGCCTTTCGGAACACACATCCTCTGCTCTGGTAAGTGTGGCTCTGCCAATCACTAGATGCTTCTCTTAGGAGGTGTCCAGAGCAGAAAAATTCCCACAGTTCACCTCAGGTATATGTGGCCTCTCACTCCCCCTATTTCACACAGTCTCTTTAGCTAGCAAAGCTAGACACCACTGCAAAGTTCTGATTTCAGAGACAAATTTCTTTTAGCAATAGTGAGTATTATAGATGAAATTTTGATTACGAAGCCTCATAGTCTTATTAATATATTAAGAGTTCCAAGAATTATAGCTTTTAACATCCAGATTTTTTTCTTTCTTATGTTTTGTTACAGGGAAAGAATTTGTGTGTGTATTCTGTCTTTCCAAATCTTGATCTAAACTAAGCTGCAGAACTTTTCTAACTTTATTAGCTACAACTTTATGTCAGCATTTTCAGGTTTACGCTGAGGTCTCTAAAATGAGACAGGTTTTTGCCCTATGACAGAAAGGAACTTGTAAGGCACAAGATCCCAATACAAACGCTTTTAGGGACCAGACAGCAACATGGCTGGCAGAGTTCAAAGCAATAGGGACTGGTAGAGTTGGTGGTTAAACAGGAGAGTACAGGTCCTACTTAAGGAGGTTCAAATGAAATTTCTTTAATGAGAAAAATTAAACTCCTGCAGGCTGACTTTGGTCTAAGGCTTTCATTTGCAAACCTTGCTTAAATGATTCAATAATATATTGCTTGCAACCTAGATTTTTATTGCTAGGTATTTTAAGCTTTGTTTATAAAACCCAGTATGCTAGTTCCTTTTCAAATTGTCTTACTTCAGTATTTCCAACTTAACTTTCATACATTTAAAATTATATTTTCAGACCTCTATATGATCCCTGTTGTTTCCACTGATGTTTTTCATGCTGAAATACTAGATGTGCCCATTGAGTAGAGGTGCAGTAAGCTCGGGGACAACTTGTTGATTGTATATGTTCCAGTATTTGCAATTTACTTGAAACCACACAGTACATATCTTAACACGGAGTGAACTCTTTCATTAAACTTACTTTTCTACTCTTAATTTACCAATACATCCTAGGTATGAGGCACAGGATATATAGGTCTCAAGTGTTTTATTATTCTACAAAATACAATGTGATAAGTTCTATAAAGGAGGGGTAGTTAATTTGATATGATTAAGTAAAAGTTGCTCTATCTAGGGGAATTGAGAAAGACTGAATTGAATAAATGAGACACAAGTTTACTCTAAAAGAAGGAAGAGTTTGCCAGTCTGGCAAGAGGGATAAAAATATTCCAGGCATCCACAGAAAACATTCCAAAGCAATATATTTTAAAGTATAACACAGAGTTAGCTCTTGGTCTTCACTGCCCTGGGAATAACAAACCTTCCACTACACAAATTATTATGTACTTTTAAGCATTTTTTAAAAATGAAATCAGAAATGATTTCAGAACAGCCCTGTCATATAAAAGAACTGCCCACAGTTCTCTCTGCTTTCTTCCTTTTGGCTCACCTGTCAAGAGCTCTCTGGAAACCTAATCCTTGTTTTTCATGGAAATTGGTATTGTAGTTCCCAAGATTTGGATAATCTAGTTTCAGAAGGTAGGGACCTCTTTTGGAATGACAATGTGGTGTCCTACCCCCAGTACCTAGAACAGTACTAATTCTACCCTGAAGACCCTGCTCTCATGATGTCACTTAAACCTAATAACTTACCAAAGGCCCCAACTCCAAATACCATTGTACTGGGGTTAGGGCTTCAATATATAAATTTTGAAGGGACACAATTCAATTCATAGCAGTTGGCATAGGACAGTGCCAGGCATATTACAAGTTCTCAATATATGCTTAGTGAATGAATAAATAAATAAATAAACAGAAAATGTCCAGAGATCTCTGTGTCCCTTTGAAGTTGCTAGGTCAACAACTGGACCCAGGAATAAGGGGTGTGCTCTAGCATCAGTGTAAGTGTGGTCCCTCCAAGACAAGAGGCAGGGAGCTCAGGAGCTGCTGAGAAGTAACAGTCACAAGGGAAGGGGACAGGAAAGGGAAGTCACATCAGAAAGGCTGAAGCCATAGCAAAGCCAGAGAGCTGGACCCCACTTCTGGGCCTGCCATAATGAAGCTCTGGCTCTTCCTTCCTCTTTCTTGCAAGCAGGGGCAGCTACATGATTGCAGGACTCAGTGCAAAATGAAAATGTAGGACTCTTGCTCAAAAAAGAAAAAAAAAAAAAGAAAATGTACCATTAAAGGCACTAAATATGAAGCCTTTTCCTTTCTTCCATGATCTTTCTTGACTTATCATGTTGTTATTTGCTATTTAACGTAGTTCTCAAGTAAAGAAAAATTGAAAGTTTTAATTATGAGCATGAATTGTACCTTTGTTCAATGCAAGTTTTAGAAGCAACTATAAGAACATGTAACTCTTCTGCCGAATCACCAAAATTGCACAGTTCATAAATTCCTGTTCTGTACCTTGCACATGCATATGTATTTCATTCTCACCAGAACAGTGTGAAAGTCACACAACACTAACTCAACTCTTTTTTATTTTATTTCTCTATATTTGCACTTTTTACCAACACTTTCTATGTTTGGCTTATTGATGTGCTTTCTAAAAACAAAGAGAAAAAAGATCTGTAGGTTTCACTATTTTTCCCTTTCCTTCAATGTCATCGTTTTCCATGTAATTGGTTGGTTATTACAAGGAAGTGACAGGAGTGAGACAGGATACTTTAAGATCCCTTGGTTGTTTGTGTTTCTTAGAATGCTATTGCCTTCTTTCTTGTTTGAACAGAAAGCATGGCCACTTAGTCATAAACATGACACATTTCCCTTGTACTTGCCATGAGCCTCACTGAACTCCCACACATTGTGGGTCCACTGGAATTCTGTGCTCTTGGGGCAACCAAATGCTCTAGGCAAATGGGGTGATACGGAACTTGCCTACATGCTCCATTGTCCCCTTGGACTTAGCTTCCAAGACAGAAGTTCAAGGATGACAACAGGGCAGGGTGAGAAGGGCATGGAAAAGACGGTGGTGTGGAGTGGGCAGGGACAGAAGGGCCAAGACTAAGCCAGTTGTTTGGAATTCTCTATATTCTTTCTTCATTTTCTCCATTTTTTTCTATGTTTTTTTTTTTTTTTTTTTCATTTTTCAATGGAGATGGAAAGCACCCAGTTCTGTTTTCCCCTAGAATCACCCTGTTTGTAAGCAGCCTGCAATGGTCACTAGCAACTGCTCTCTTTTGCCTGTTTTCTAGCTAAAGTCAATAAAGAGAGGTAGTCCCAAGGCTGATAGAGATGGTCACTGTGGGAGCTGGCTGCTCCCTGTGGTCTTATAGAAAGACTTTTGCCCTCCATAGAGCCACATATCTTCACTTAATGTTTTAAACTTTTTTTAAGGTCACTTGAATTTAGGCATTAAATAAATTGTTAAACTAGCAAACATCAGAACCTTTTTTTTTCTAACAACAACAATAGAAAAGGCTCTTGTAGTTAACACTCTTAAGTACAGAAGTATTTTAAATTAAAGATTTTTTTAAAAAAAAGAACAACCTTGTCTTCTAAATAATAATGATTGGTAATTATTCCTCAACAAAACTAAAGAAATGGTGTGTTTTCCGTGCATAAAAAGCTAGTCTACTTGCACAAATATCATTAGACAAGAAATAATTGTATTATTTAGACATTATATTAAGAAAATCTTTTTTAAAAATTTTCACTATACGTTACATCACATAAAAATGTAAGGTAGCATGTGTGAACTGCTTAAAGAGCTTGTTAAAGATTCTTATAATAAGAAAGGCTGGGAAAAGTAGAGTCATATCTTATCAAAACAATCTAAGAAATCTTAAGAATGCTGCTTTTCTAGTAATACATAAATATACACGAACATGAGCAAGAATCCAAGTAAAGAAACAGTTCTTATTCATAGGATTGACAGTTTTATTATTACACCAGCCTGAAATAACATATAATGGTGTGTGAGTGTGCACTGGAGTTTCTAAAAGCAGCTTTTCAGATAGGCTTAATGTGAGAAGGGTTCAACTTTCTTCTTTGAATTCTGGAGGATGGGGTCTCCTGGGGATAAAGGGGAAAAGGGGAGATAAACTTTTAATGCAATCTCTATTCTTGCCATGATTTGTTTTATTTATTTGTTCAGCAATATTTATTGTGCAGTCACCACATGCCATGCCAGGCTCTGTAGATACAGTGGGGACCTTGACAAATATACTCTTGGACTTTTGGAAGCTCAGAGCACGGTCAAGAAACAGTATTAGCAGAGAACATTACAGGGAAACCAAAGGGATTTAGCAACTCTTGGTGGCGGAACCTAACCCGACCGCAGTGGGGAGTCAGGGGGATCTTCCAGCAGAAAAGAGCTTTAAAACTAAGAGCCCAGGGGTGTGTAAGGCATAGTCAGGTCAAGAATGCAGGAATGAAGAATGCTGAATCAGAGGGAATCCTGAGGAATTCCTTCTGGAACCTGGCTTCCTTAACTCTTATTAACCACGTACTAAGACTCCTTTTAGATGGTTGTGGGATGATTGGCTGAAATAGCACAAATTTATGGAACTAAAAAAATAAGTGTTTGGTGTAATACTGTACGGGTTGGTTTGAATTTTGGATGCGTATGATTAATGGATGAGGCTGAATGAGACAGGGGAGCCAGCTGGGCACACCTTGGTGGGGACCAGTAGCAATGACAGCTATGCCCGCTGAAGGCAGGAAGGGAAGTGCAGAGTTTCTTCTTCCGGCCACGCCTTCTGACTCCAGCGAATGCCTCCTTACAGGGTGAGGAAGCTGTCAAGAAAATAAGCATATTGGCCGGCGCGGTGGCTTACACCTGTAATCCCAGCACTTTGGGAGGCCGAGGCAAGCGAATCACGAGGTCAGGAGATCAAGACCATCCTGGCTAACACGGTGAAACCCCGTCTCTACGGAAAATACAGAAAACTAGCCAGGCGAGGTGGCGGGCGGCCTGTAGTCCCAGCTACTCGGGAGGCTGGGGCAGGAGAATGGTATGAACCTAGGAGGCGGAGCTTGCAGTGAGTCGAGATCGCGTCACTGCACTCCAGCCTGGGCGACAGAGCGAGACTCCGTCAAAAAAAAAAAAAAAGAAAAGAAAAAGAAAATAAGCGTATTTATCTGGATTAAGCCTAAATGTGTGTTTCTTGGCGTTACAGCTAAAATAACCTAAAACACATCTGTATTGAGGTCTGTGACCCAAGTGCCAACTTGTGGCTGTCACAATAGTGTGTTCCAGGTAGAGGTAATAGCATGTGGAAAGGCCCAGAGGCGAAGGGGAGCCAACATCGTCAAGTGACAGGAAATACTTAAATAAGGGTGGGGCCCAGTGTAAGGGAGGAAGGTGAAGGGCGTGTCAGAGAGGAAAGCCAGCAAGATTTTGAGTATGGTGAGATTTTTCAACGCTGGACATGGAAAACCAGTTCCTAGTTTAGACAGGGAAATATGATCAGAGCTGTATTTTCAAAAGAATACTCTGGTTGCAGTATGGAGGATGGACTTGAGTGAGGACAGCCTGGGAGGAAGAAGAGTTATCAAGGACAGAGATGAGAGTGGCCTAGAGTTGGAGGTTGGCAGTGGGCGTGGAGAGACTGGGGTGATGAACCTAGGTGATTTACTCTGTGTGTGTGTGTGTGTGTGTGTGTATGTGTGTGTGTTTATGTGTGTGTGTTTTGAAATAAACGCAGCAAGGTTGACTCCCATATTTTCTGGTGTGAGGACTAGGTGAATGGCTAGTGTAGTCACAAAGACAAAGAATAATAAAAGAGGAGTTGGTGTGTGCAGGGTTATTCCAAAGATGGCCACAACCTGATATGTCCACTTATGTTGAAATGGAACTGAGTGTTGCCAGAATAATGATCATAGCTGTTTGAGGGGAGTGAAAATAAAAACATTTGTTAAAGAGAATAACGCTGAGATAATTTTATAGCAAGAAGTGACTTTGACCCTGACTTTAGTCCTTTGGCTATTAGCATCCATTTCCAATCCCACTTACTACAATCTTTTCCTTCTTTTCTGAGCTGTAGGTGTGAGTCAAACCACTCTGAAACATAGCAGCACGTTTGAAAGAAGATAGCTGCTTCTTCCCCCATCATAAAGCAGAGCAAACCACAAGACAACTGCCTATTCAAACAGATCTAAGAAAATAAATGAGGCTCAACCAAAAGTCACTGTAACCCATTTTATTAGTATTCTTTCTTTCTCCATACCCAACTTAAGCCTCATGTCCTGAGAAAGGATGACTAGTGCATACACCCTCTCTATCAAAAGGGTATTTTTAAAGCCACTAGCAAGAAAGTGTTGTCATAACACCACTGCTAATAATAATGACAATAATTTTATCTGTCTTTATATATTGTCTATGATGTGTCAGTTATTTCATAAACATTATTTCTGGTCCTCGCATCAGCCCTACAGGTTTAGCATCTCCATTTGCCAGACGTTCGAGTGAGATCAAAGCTAACTGGGTCACAAAGGGAATACAGACCTTCACTTTGGCCCCTTTGTCAGGGTCTAAGCAATTGGCCTTTGCTTATAAGACAGTAAGAGTGTGTTTTGGAATAAAATCATTTGCAGTGAACAGCTGTGGGCAGTACTTCGGGTTCTGTCTTAATCTTTCCTTCTAGCCTAGGAGTTTCTATATAAAACTCTCATTATTGTTTGGCTATAGATATATACCAATTTGTTTTTTGCACTGATGCATATTTATAATGACCTAGCGATACAATTAACCACACAGTAAATATTCATGCTATTCTGTTGATTAATTGAATTCCATTGTGTGGTTATGTCACAATTTCCTGGTCAGTGGGCAGCTTTCTCACATGCTGTGAATTATGGTCTAGGTCTTTTCATGTTGTGGCATCACCAGCACCTGAAGTCTATCATCTAGTTGGCAGACACTTCATAATCACCATGGCCCTGGCAATACTCATGTGGCCTCATGTAGATGCAAGATTTTAAAAAGGTAGCTGGTTGGACAACTGTTTCCCAGCAATAACATTATCCTGTTGAAGGAGGAGGTTGACAGTGGTTGGACACTTAGATGTCACCATCGTGGATGTTTAAACCATCAGTCTTTTCGTTTATGATTTTCAACTTTATGGTTTTGTTAAAAAATTCTCTTCTCAGGGATTAAAGAAATATTCACCAACATTTTTTGGCCATTTTGATATAATTTTTCTAAACCACATAGTCAAACTTTAACATCAATAATATAAATAATATATTTGTCCTCAGTAATTTGAAAGGACACTTGAATCAAATACTGAAATAATACCAACACACGCACACATGCACACACACACACACACACACACACACACACTTTTTCCGAACTTTATTATATACTATGGTTCTTTTGTCCTGGGCCCATACCAACACTAGAATATTTTAATTATAAACATTCTGTCATTTAAAAAATTATTCTGTGCTCTCCCTCCAAAATTAGTCTTAATTTTTTTGAAATATTTCCCCGTTACATTCTCATTTATTCTTATACATAAATATCTCTCCAAATCTCTTCCTCAACTCTAAAATAATCACTGTTTGAGTTTAACTAATAGATAGATAGATAGATAGATAGATAGATAGATAGATAGATAGATGACAGATAGATAGATAGATAGAGACACATAGATAAACAGGCTGATAGATTTGAGGGAGAATTGATATTTTTCAGTGTTAATTTTTCCATTTAGGAGCACTGTGTTCGCTTACTCAGATTTTCTTCTGTGTCACTCAGTTTTATGTTCCCAACGTTGGAAACTTGGTGACTATTAAGCATTTACTGAAGAGAGGACATTACCATATTGTGTATACTTCTCATTATACTCCAAGATATTTTGTTTTATACTTTGATTGCCTAATAAAAATATCTCTTTTTTTTGTAGTATAGTTTTCAACTGGCTATTGCTGGTGTGTGAGAAAGCTAATTACTACTTTTGGAGCATTTGGCTTGTAATCACTTAGCAGAAATGCATTACTTTGTAAAGTCATAACTGAGGCTGTGTTTCTGTTACTTTCATGCATGCATGAGAGTTGCAGGTGCAGAATTCTAGGTTCAGAAGATTTCTTTTCACAGAAAATTGCAAGCATGACTCTTACTATCTAATGGCATTTACTGTAGCTGAGATGTCTAATTCTAACCTCAAGTTTTCTTCCTTTTGTTGAGCAGCTTTTCTGTTTGTTGTATACTTAATAGACTTTTTTACATTATCATAAATTAAAATGTTTCACCCAAATGTGTTTATGTCCAATTCCCTTAATTATTGTTTTTCTTCTGGTATATCCCCAAAATCAAGTTTTCAACTAAGAAAATTTGTATCAATGATTTAATAATTTTTGCTTCTTTTTCAAGTGCACTGTGCATAATATGAATATCTATTACAAATATATTTTTCTCCCAGGTATTTTCTCCTGTCTCTTATATTTTCTAGGCCATACTTATACTTTTCCTCTAAGTTACAGAAAATTTTTGACAGCTGGACTTGCATTTCATTAATTTATTTTCCTGAAGTATCAGTTCTACTCTTCACTGCCTCATGGCATTTTAATTTGGGGAGTTAAAAAATCTAAAAGCAAGTTTTATTTTATTTAATTGATACAGTTAGGCATCAATTAAGAAAATGATTTGGTATATATTTTAAAACCATTTTCCTGTTACTATTTCAGTAAGTTTATTTGCTGGGAGGGTATTTACTCTAAACTCCTTAGATTGGTGCCTGTGAGCAGAACTAATAAATGTTTTCATAACAATGATGTTTTTGTCCTTGAAGTTTACTCATCCTTAATAGGCCAATGCTTGGGTAGTTCTGTCAGTTAAAATAAGTTGTACTAGAAATTGTCCCTGTATAGTCCCAAATAAAAGCAGGGGGGGTTTGCTTTTAATAGTTCTAGGTTATCCTCAATTCATTTTTCATTTGTGGTTAGTATTGAGATAACCATAACTAGAAGGGGCCACTGCCATTGTTATACTAGGAGCCCAGAGGTAACTGGGCACCACCCAGCTTGCTAATCAGTGTGACGGCCTCAGTGAGCAGTTCATGTAGCAAGTTCCTACTTCACTCAACAGACCTTCCTCATCAAATGAAAGGCAGAGCTGGCCAGGTACGGGGGCTCACACCTGTAATCCCAGCACGTTGGGAGACTGAGGTGGGAGGATCACTCAAAGCCAGGAGTTTAAGAGCAGCCTGGGCAACATAGTGAGACTCTGTCTAAAAGCACAAAATGAATAGCTGGGTGTGGTGGTGCACATCTGTGGTCCCAGTTATGCTGGGGGCTGAGGCAGGAAGATCACTTGAGCTCAGGAGGTTGAGGCTGCAGTGAGCAAGACTCAAAGGAGGAAAGAGAGAGAAAAAGAGAAAGAGAGAAAGAGAGAAAGAGAGAGAGAGAGAGAAAGGAAAGAAAGAAAGAAAGAAAGAAAGAAAGAAAGAAAGAAAGAAAGAAAGAAAGAAAGAAAGAAAGAAAGAAAGAAAGAGGGGGAGAGGAGGGAGGGAG